>NC_071288.1:41377500-41677500 GCF_943734705.1 Anopheles coustani
ACGAAACATTTGAAATTTGTATGTTCATTTTACGCAGCCTGCTAGGTTTGCGATTTTGTTTACATTCAAACGTACGCAGCCTTTTGTGTGACGTTTCTAATTGCTTGGCGGGAAATAACAATCCCCAGATAACAAATAAACAAAACAGTTAACTCCGACGCGGAGTAAAGATGGGAATTACGGGATTGTTGCCGTTTCTGGAAAAGGCCAGCAGTACCTACCATTTACGTGATCTCCGTGGCAAGTGCGTGGCTATCGATAGCTACTGCTGGCTACATCGTGGCGCTTTCGGCTGTGCGGAGCGGCTTGCCAGGGGTGAAACAACCGATCTACACATTCAGTACTGCCTCAAGTACGTTCAACTTCTCCTATCGTACAACATCAAACCAATCCTGGTGTTCGATGGCCGTCATTTGCCGGCCAAAGCTGCAACGGAATCCAAACGTCGCGAAAGCAGAGAAAATGCACGTAAAAGAGGCGCAGAGTTGTTGCGTCTCGGACGTACCGAGGAAGCACGCAGTTACCTGAGGCGGTGCATTGATATTACGCCCGATATGGCGTTACAGTTAATACAGGAGTGCCGCCGGTGGAATGTCGATTGCATTGTGGCGCCGTACGAGGCAGACGCGCAGCTTGCATTTCTGAATCGCGCCGACATCGCACAATATGTCATCACAGAAGATTCCGATCTGGTGCTGTTCGGCTGCAATCGGATCCTGTTCAAGCTGGACTTGACGGGTAACTGCCGAATGGTGGACGCGTCGAAATTGCACCTAGCAATGGGTTGCCGCGAGGAACGCTTCCAGTTTGCCAAGTTTCGTTACATGTGCATTCTGTCCGGATGTGACTACCTCGACTCCTTGCCCGGAATTGGCCTAGCTAAGGCGTGCCGCTTTGTGTTGAAGACGGAAGATCCCGACATCCGGAGAGCGTTGGCAAAGATACCTTCCTACCTCAACATGCGGCAGCTTTCCGTGTCTGAAGCATATAAGGATGAATTTCTGAAGGCGGATGCTACCTTCAAACATATGGTTGTGTACGATCCAGTGCAGAGAAGACAGACGCGACTGCTGGACCCGGACGAAGAAGGTACTCCGGAGGCATACTGCTGCAATGCGGGTGAATTTTTAGACGAAAACACGGCCTTTAATCTGGCTTTAGGAAATTTGGATCCCTTTTCCCTCCGACAAATGGACGATTGGCATCCGGATGCAGCGGATGAAGTTGACGGTGAGCCGGCGAGGAAGCGTCGCTATCCAAGCATTTGGAAGAAAAATTACAAAGCTTTAGTAGAAGAGAAACAGATGGTGAGACAATGCTCTTCGAAACAAAAGACTGCCTCAATGACGACGTTTGTTAAACGGCCACCTCCAAATGCATATTTCGAAGAGCAGGGTACGAAGGACACAATATGCGATGTGCTGCAGGCATATGGCATCCAAAGCAACGAACCACCACTAAAACGGCTTTGTTATACCCAAACGGCACAGTCATCCATTTTATCTTCCGTCGCGATCGAGTACGAAGACGTGAACGCGTTGGAAACGATGGCTTTGCTCGAGCAACAACCGACAACACCCAAACGAAACCGGAACCCATTCGTAATGGCCACCACCAGTGGTGGGTCCGTTACGTGTCGCAATTCACCTAACGCCGATTTACTGTCGCCCACAAAGATTACGCCAGAAAATCGATCATTGCTGCAGAACATCAGCCCAGTGAAACGGATCGATTATTCTCAGCAACGGCAAGGCTCAATAGCGGCCACCACCACAACCAGCCGGCTGAGTCGGTTCACCCGTGCCAACACAACGGCCACCACTGGCGGTTCCAACAACGGTGGACAGAAGGTGATAAGTAGATTTTTCTGCACACAACAAACAAAGGTACAAATGGCAAGCACTCTTAAATCTACGACGAATGCGGAAAATCCAGAATCGTACAAAACCGGCACCGATAGCGGAGCACTGCATGAATCTCCGACGGCTATCGTGAAAGCGATTAAAAGTAAGCGAAGCCAAATGTTGGAAGCCACCGCACTGTACCTGCAATCGCCAGAAGCTCAACGGTCGAACCGGGGAGAACGAACACCGGAAAAGGGCACGAATCCGCACCTTGCTTGCACCGACGATAAACGGTCCCAATTGGATCGGTTTGACAGTGGCATTGCCATGGGCGAGAAGGATCGAGCGGAGGATGACAATCCTATGGAAGAACCCAACAGCAGTGACGGGTTAAGCTCTTCACAGAAGGAAAACGATGGAACCAGTATGTTTGAGCCAGAAAGCGAGTGCACAAGTCCCAGGGTTAGAGGTTCTGTACGGTTGGCATTATTTGAGCGGCATCATGGGAAGAAAATTGGTGAAGTTAACTGTATCGAGAATGATCCCGAAGAACTGGCCATTGTAATTGACGACAACGACGATGTTGATGCTATTGATATGGGACAGAAAGAGGAATTGACGCAACCAAACCCGTCAGCGAGTCGTAAGCCCAAGGAACCGGAAACTATGAAATCGGCTGCGGTTGGCGTAAAGAACGTGAAATCAAAAGCTTCCTGCAGACGCCCGGGACTATCGACCACTCGAAAACAGTCTTCCAAAGGTGATAATGGAGGTTTAACGCAGAGTAGACTTTCAATGTTTGGCTTTCAGAAAAAGGTAAATTAGATGGTTGCTTGGATGTAAACGCCGACGGAAACATAATCGAAATAATAATTTCCTTTTTTTGTTATTTTAGTCTTCAATGCAACTGGGAAATCAGTAGCCGCCATTGCGGCCATTTTTGACTGCAACTATTGTTGACTGTAGCGAATGCATTTATGATTTAGTGTTTGTTGTTCGTTCACACGATAAGACTCCAATTATAGAACATAAGCCCATTTCCCAGTATATGAATTACGAAGTTATCGTGGATTCCGTTTTGATAATAAAATTTGTTTTTGTTTCTTTCTTGTAAAGCGCTCGATTCCGTGTTGCTTCCGAGAGAAAATATGGTTTCTAGTTGACTTTATTTTTGTTTTGTGTTTTCGCTTACAATTGGTGGACTTTTGCTGCGGTGCGCGGTTCTTGGATAGTTTGTAATTTTTCTTGTAAATCAGAATGAGTTTCGTCGATCGGAACGGAATTACATCTAGAGCGCAATGAGTTTCCGTTAAATTTTTCCTTCTTTCACTACCATCAAAACGGACATTTCTTACGAATAGAGAATTATTTAATGTTTCACTTTCCTATACGCAGGGCCAACTTCAAAGGAGGAGCTCGTGCTACAATCGCGTTGTTGGCTCCTTTTGTATATCTTGACCCTGTTTTATCGGTAATCGAAAGATATTCGGAGTAAGCCAAACGTTACTCCTGACCACACTCACACACACAAATTACCGTCTTATAGATTTTCAACCTTTGCATTGGCTGTTTGGAACCTCCTACGTTTGGATCGCACATTAAACACGCATATTTCATAAAATAATCGCACGAAAGAAGTATAAAATCACAAAATAAAAGAGGCTCTGCAGTAGTTCGCCCATCGTTCGGTATGGTGGCTGGGTCCCGAGTGTCGGATTGATGTCCTTCACTGAACAACTAAAATTAAAGTTTGTCTATTTCTCCGATATTGCATCAGTTTCTTTTCCGCGTTGGCTGTAAATACGAATATGTTTATGAGTTTAATTATTCGTATTATGTTATGAAAAGCAAATCAGGAACGCATTTGTGAGTCACACTCGAGAGTGTGATAGATGGTTGTTTTTTTTATAGAATTGCAGTGAACGACTATTCACGCCGATACATTTGCCGGCAATACTAGATTATAATTTTCGGTTGGAAATATACAAACTACGAAAATAAACGAGTTTGAAAGAATCTTTAAAATATTTTTTAGCACCCTGCCAGCGCGCGGGAACCATATTAGGATCTTCAACAATTAAAACGGCATTTGTAATAATTGTGTTTAATTAGCGGAGCTTGTAATTATTCAGTTTAGCGTGGAGAACTAAAGACTTTAGTGTCTTTTCTGTTACGGATTTGGAGCAGAAACCTTTGAGTCAGAATTTCTTTTGCCCTGTTCTCATCATCACTACACTTTAGTCTAGTCTAGTTTATAAAATGTGGCTTAAGATATTTGAGCATACCGAAGGTACGGAACCGTTTGACCCCAATCACTTTCTGCAGATCCGCATCGCAGATGGCAAACTGTTTGTTTTTGGGATCGTACAAATTACGCTCCTTAATGATGGCCCATATCTTCTTCACCACCTCGTGCCGAGGCAGTGACTCCGCACCACAAAGTGCGGCCAGATCGGCCGACAGAGTGTACGGTCGGGTGTACCCGGACGCCTTGCCCTTCTTTGCTCCACCGGCCCCTTTCTTGCCCTTGGCTGGCGACGCTTGCTTCCAATCCTCATCCGAGTCGGAATCGGAATCGTTCTTACGCTTCTTTCCACCCGCCTTACCGCCTTTAGCCCCCTTGGCACCTTTCTGTGGCTTGTAATCCTCGTCACTGCCCTCCTCCTCATCGTCCTCACTGCCATCCGACTCGTCCTCACTGACAGCGGTGCGTTTCTTCTTCTTCGGTGTCGGACCACGCTTGGCCGGGGTGCCACGTTTTCCGCCACTCTTACGGCCCTTCGGTTTTTCCTCCTCGGAATAGTCCTCATCATCGTCATTTTCGTCATCTTCCTCTTCTTCCTCGTCTTCTTCGTAGTCACTGTTTTTTTTCGCCTTACGGCCACCCTTCGTCTTTCCCTTACCACGGTAGTTGTCGTCCTCATCTTCCTCCTCGCCGGAAGAAGCTTGTGAGTTAACGTACTCCATCACCAAGTCGTCCACTTCCTTCTTGCGGTTTGAAAGATCACACTTTAGGTTTTCCTCCAGCTGCAGTCGCACCTTCTTGGCAGCCGTCTCTTCCAAATTGGCATCCTTCAGAATTGCTATGGAGCGTGTTTTATGAAAAGTAAAGATTTATAACATTACGATGATTCACACACTTTCGCTTCGTTTCTATGCACAAGTGTTTGTACCCGCACGAAACACGTTAAATTTAAGCCTTAGATTACAAGTGTACATTGGGCGAAACATGACTTACATTGAATTTCGGCTTTAAGCTCTGCTTTCGTCGGATTCTTAGACATTTTTGGGCGATTTGATTCGTATGTTCCAAGCTGGTTAAACAACTGACTGACAGAAACTGGAATGCGGACAGATTTATTACCATAAAGATTATGTTTCATACCGGTTTAGACACTTACATCGTTCGCAGGATGCAGGAACAAGCACGCAGATCAAAACTACTGATTTTAGGCAAAATGGAGCCCGCAATGACTAACCTCGTGTGCCTTATACACACCGAGCTACTTTATCTATTTTACTCGGGTGCAACGACTAGGATTGCGGTTGTATATAACTTTGTGAAACTGGGAAAAGTCGACCGATCTGTCCCGTGAACGAATGTAATATTCTTGTAGAAAAACAGCATGAATTCGATGTTTGACCGGCGATGCTAAACGACGCTGCAACAAGGTTCTTTCTTTATGCAGCTATGCTTGTTCAGGTTGGTTTATGAAAAGCAGTTTGACAGCGTAAAACCTTTAAAATCTTTCGCACCTGGACAAACATCATAGGAAAGTGTGAATGGTTGAATCAATATGATCAGCGTTCGCTTACAAGGGTACTTATTCAAATTGTAGAAGGTTAAAATTAATAGTTCCACAGCAATACCTATAAAATCGTAGAAGAAACAATAAATCGAATACGGTCCAACCTCTTGGAGCATGTATTGCTACTTGCAGGTAACCTCGGTATTAATGCTTCATTCCAGAAACCTTGGCTTGCAAGTGAAACTTCAAAAGAGTATCCTGAAAATGTGCCTTTCCTTGGCCTTGTGAAGCTTAACAGTAGGTAACTTGGGATATGAAGTTTGTATGGCAGTTATTGGGTTTTTATTGTCTGCAGAACCGAATAACATTTGATTTTTCTCAACTTTGCATAGATTTTTATGGAGTGTTGAAAAGTGATACTAGTTAACGGTACTTTGTTATGTTATTTATTTCAGCTTAGAGTGTTACACACTTAGAGTAATACACGATAAACATAAAAAAATGTTTCAAGAAAAATTTGCGAAGAAAAAATTATCGAATGTATGTAACCCCGTCCCGTTTCTTTAAACAAAGTATATGAACGTAAATATTCGATACATGTGAATGCTCTTGCTTTCATGAAGCAAATTGACGATTATGGATGGCTAGTTTAGTGCTTTGAGCAAGAAAAAGGGTCAGTATTGCTTGTATTGAATTTAATCCATGCTTGCCTGTACCGCAAACGATCATTAGTGAACGCCAGAATTGGGCCAACATGGTTCTTTGGCATCCGGAGGGGACCTTGAAGGTGGCATTCTTTACCACCACCGTGGCACGATAATCCAGCGGTGCATGGTGCATGGAAGCTGCCTTACTTTGCATTGTAGACCCTTCTACTAATAGAAGTATAATGAGCAGTACGACTCCTATACGAATGCATAGCAACAGGTGAGCATTCGATGTTGAGTGCTAGCGTAATTGGGTGAACGACTATTTTTTGGTTTCTTATTTCAACAAGTCCTTCCACGGGAAAACGAGATGTCTTAGCTGCCAGTCAACGATAGAATAATGCTTTTTACAGATCTAATAAGAAAGAAAACGCATAGATCATGGGCTAGAACAGGTCACATACTATGCATATGACTAAGGAGTGCCCGAACGAGTAGTATTAATCCGTTGTAGGAATTTTCAAGGACCCAGGTGAGTGTATTTATATTAAACAATAAATAAAAGATAGTTTAATGATTCTAACCACAGTAAAAAACACTAGTCGTCCAGAGAAATATTAAGATTACTTGCTTATACTGCCAAAAATACAGCCAAACTGAAATAAAAAATCTCGTACACGGTATATTGTTTGAAGAACTCCCTATGGTATCGAGTTTAATGGGAGGCTTAATTAGCTTAGCTTAATGTTTCGTAATTTCTGTTATAATTGAATTAAAATTCTCAAAATTTTATAAAAACTAACCTTCTTTTTTCAAACGTGCGTTTATTACAAATTACGGGTCATATACCATATAGGTCAATAATTTGGTTTGGAAAAATTATGCAAAAGTTGCTGGAAACACGAAACAAGAAACATGTTATGTGTATTCTACAACAAAAAAAAAAAAAAAAAAAAAATGAATCGATTCGGCATCGTCAAGATCGTCTCAAGTGGAACAAAATAAAAGGATAAAAATATTTCACAGACTATTTTGCTCATATTTATGAAATTAAAAAAAAATATTGAAAAAGTAGATTACAAAAAGAAAAATGTGTAAGCTGAAGTGTTAGCTACATGCTGCTCTTATTTGATCTGCCGTTAGGAATTCAATCTAATTAAGTCTTCCAATAATGTGAGAAAAATTTACAAAATCTATTTTAGAAGTTAGTCAGTGAAACTGTATCATATCCCATGCTAAAAGCCAATGCCATCTTCATGAAATGAAAAAAATTTATGTGCTTAGTATACTTAATATTCATTGAAAACTACAAAGCTCAAATGTCTATAATGTTTTGATAAAATTTATATCGACCCGTGGTTGTTAATGCAGGTTTATATAACTTCAAAAATTAGGCTACACATTATACCATCTTTAAGTACCTTCTCACCATCATTTCATCTTCAAACTACGACATTACCATGAAATTTCTTGCAAATATGTCCTTTCGCGAAGGATTCAATAAAATTTTTGCACATCATGATAACAAGTGATAAAACGAGTTCAAAATAAACATAGAATAACTGTATTAGAATGATATTGATTTGTTTTTATAGAGGCTTTGAGCCTTTCGGCTACATTCGCCTCAGGAGAGATCAGAGGATTAGAATGATATATGGTTTGTGTCGTAGAATATTATTCGAAATATTCTGAACAATATATTGTGAAGTAAATTAATAAGGCGAGCAGATCGTAGCACTACAGCAAATTTACTGTTTATGGTGGCTACGGTAGTTTGCTGAAAACACCAAAAGCCATTGGTTAAGATTAGTTGCGCTGTTCTGCAAATTGGACTCATTTAGAGTCCTCCCCAGGAATCGCTGCACAAGACTGATTCAAATGAAAACCTTTTCTTTAAATAATAGGATCCCGTTTGAAATGATTTAGGTGAATGCCGCCAGCTATATCCATGCTTCGAGAGAGGAAAACACTCGAACACGGCGGTAACAGGCTGTTGGCTCACGGGCGCACGGGGTCCCGAAGTTCTTCACTTTTTCTGCTTCCGTTCGCTCGATCGGTCGGATGGATCGTTTCCTGTCGCGCCTACCGCAACACGATAGCAATTGCACTCCGCGGTGTAGGTCAGGCCAGCCAGGTGCAGAAGCCAGGAGCAATTGCAGCTTGCAACCAGCGTCCGGGGGACTTGTCAACGGTTGCAGTGGGGCACATTACTAGACTTTGGGCAGTTTTTTTGTTGTTCCTTCTCTCCACTTTCTTCAACGTTTTTCGCTCGGTTTTGCCGGAGACGTCGGCATGTGAGCTGGTTCGTTGTTTGGCGGGGACTATTTGTTGCAGCTCTTCCAATCGGTCAGCTTCTTTCTTCATCATTGCCATGACGAGACCGACTGCTCCAAGACATGATATGTTTGTGCGGCCACCGATTTAGCAGCCTTAACCTGGCTGTACCGCGAAGATAAGGTGGAGTGCAGGTGAATCGAGGCGAATTAATTTCTTTCAACGGTTGGCAATTGATTGCTTAAATTAAGGCTTCGGCCAAACGCACAGGAAATGTGCTACGATCTGCACGCCTTCGTCGTGCGGTGGTTGCAAGTGTCGAATGGTGGTGTTTTTATATCGTTTTTTTTTGTGTTTTTGGATGTAGGTATGAGGTTTTGCCTTTGGCAGACCCAGTCCCCAAGAGGTGAGTATGAGCGGAAACTGTAATTATAAAGGAGCGCAGAGTTGATCGAAAATATTATCGAATGACTAATCAAACAAGTAAGAAAAACCCCGTTGGGGGTTAGTTTTTCTAATGCTGCTTTTTTGTTTCGGACCGGATGCGTATGGTGGCCATGCAGTTGAACAAACCGGAGAGGTTGTTATTTAGAAGGGAGACTAGGTCACTTGGCAGTTGATGTCAAGCATCGGTTGGTGTGAAGGGATAAGAAGGTTAAAAATAAGAAATTAATGCATAAAAGCACTGAATCTGTTTGTACTCCCTCATCGAATTGAACCTGAGCAGCTTAGTATTAAATTATGCTAGTAATATATTTTGATATGTGAATTAGCATAAATTGAGTGTGAGATGGTTAACAAATGTTATTTAACTTGACTGACGCTTTAAAATGTCTGGTAAGTTGAGTGGGAGAAATTTTCACATACAATCATCTATTGGAATAAAGGAAATAAAACAATATACGAAGTATTTTTGGAAAGGTGCCACAATTTGTCTAAGAGATGGGAGAAATGTGTAGAATCAGAAGGGTACTACTTCGAATGAAGATATTTTGAAGTTGAATTGAAATGAACATATTTTGAAACTCTTTTCACTGCTCTACATCAAATTAGTGTTGTAAGATCAAAAGCATGAAAAGGTTAGAGGAAATTTAAGTTTAATTTTAATATTTTAAAATTCTATTTCTTACAAAACACATTGAGTCATATTGGAATGTTTTAGAATGTATTAAACTTATCTTGAAAAAATATTAATTTTACTCATACGCAACAAAACTAATTATCAAGTTTAAAACTTAGGTTTACACTTAAAAGATCAAAAAAGGGAACACCTTGGTCATTTTGCCCGTAAACAGAAGAGCCACAATTGAGCGCCGCCACCATTAGCCAAGCAAACACGCTCAGCCGCATTAGAAGAGAAATCAAAATGGCCAAAAACACAACAGCTAGCATGGCCGAACTGATCACGTTGCTCAGTGGCATACCAAGGTGATGTCGTCCGTGGGGTGGATGGGTGGGAAAGTGTCCGGTCTAAATGATAGTGTACGGCGAAGGTCTGCCGGGACGAATGTCCGAACGGGTGGGAACCGCTGGTCCACAGAAACAAATCGCCACAACGTCCGGTTGGTCATGGCGAAGCGCACGGAACATGGAGGCGGGAAGGAAGGAAGTGTAAATAGAACGACGGTAGTGGAACGGTTGATACGGGGAGACGGAGAGAAAAAGGTGGACGTAAAAATAATGGACCATCGTCAAGAATCAGGTTTCCAAGATTTTTTTTCACTGTTGGTCTCGTTTTCGTTGATTGCTACCGATCGCTTCGTTGGCGTAGCAGCGCGGGGACCGATTTCGGTTCATTTCGTTTCAAGATGGCGACGACCCGGTGTGGTGCTACCGGAGGGAGCCTTCCAGCGAACAGACGCCATCGTTGGCGCAGGTGTCGTTCGAGGGCATCGGTACTGGTGGGTTCAAACACAAGGAAACACAAATGAGCGAGAAGAACGCTAAACAAAAAACCGGGCACCGGGAAAACCTTAACGACTTGCGTTAGATTGATCACGGGCCACGGGCGCTGTGGCCGGTCGGATGTGGTAGCAGCATTTTGGTGGCGAATTGGTGCCGCGAGCAACCGTCAATCATCATTTGGTACGCCTTTTGTTGTTTTCTCGTTTGCTGCCTCCGCTTTATCGTTTTCCGCTTTAAACCCGCGATCGCGCCATTTCTAGCATCTACGCAACATGGCCACAGGTTTTGATGCTACCGGACTGATGCTTTGGTTTGGTTGTTTGACAATTTGGTTGTTCTCCTGCGCGATGCGATCTTCTACTGCTGCTGGATGATTATCTAGGAGCAGCGAACTCTGGTAGCACTTTACTAAATCACTATTATTATCGGTATGCCATCGTGAAAAAACTTCTATCCCAAACACGTCGCTTCTAACCAATGCAGGAGATAAACGAGAAAATAAAGTGAAAATAATAGTTTATCCCTATTCCCCGTTAGCTAATCGCGAAGAACTGCTTAGAAGTGAAAAAATAAACAAGTTTACTTTGGAAATCGTACGACCGTAAGTTCTTTATGAACAAGTCTCGTAGGAAAACAATCGTTATCGTTGAGTAAGACGTATGTCAAGGGGAAAAAGATGATAAATCTCTTTGAAATAATTTATAGGGGGTTTGACAACTCTTTACATAATTAAAAAAAATATTTTTAGCCATTTACATTACATTGATATTCAGTCCTAAATATATTTTATGTGGGAATCGATGGATTTTTGTGATTAAAAATCAGCTACTGGGGTTCTCTAAGACAAAGAACTTTAAAAATTGAAACTAAGTTACTTCAATCACTCAGATCACTTCAATCACCCAAAAATAACTTAAAAAATACTGAATTACATAATACTCGAAGCACTCACCCAGCATTCCCGATACAATTTGTATGGGAATCTTGTAGAATTTTGGTTTTTGAGCTTCCATAACTTAATCCTTTGAAGACTGAAACTGAAGTAAATTAACACACGATCGAATAATTTCTTAAATGAAAGATTTAAACAAATACATTTGTACATTGAATTATTATTGTTCAATTTCTACCCCTTACATCTACGATCAACTAACGATCATACATTTTGAATGAAACTTGACGTTTTTCAATTTTACTGTACTTTCCACGATGACTTTGGCCATCACAAACTTGCAACTTGTTTTGCTCCCGATCCACATCCAACTTCCTGTCGACCGCCTTGGGTGCGTCGGGTTTGTCTTTTTTCTTTTTTATCTCTGAATCAGTCTTGCCTACTTTTTTTGTGTGTGCCAGCGTATTCGACGCCATTATTTAGGTTGATCTATACGCCGTTGTTTTTTGCCGATGGTAAGTTTTTTTTTCTTCTTCCGTCCACAAGCATTGTAGGCTGATCCCCTGAAGCTCCTCGTGGTGCAGTTTAAAACTGGTGTAATTTTATATAATGAATTCCGGACCCTGGCCGTTGGCAACTGTTCGTTTCGTTCATCTTTTTCCTACTATGTCGCTATGCTGTGTGTGTGCTTTTTTTTCTTAAATTCGCCATTGCCAGTGGCTGCGGCCCCCTAGTTCTTCGCCCAACTCACGTCTTATGTTTTTTAAGCCATTTTCTCCGCTGTCATCTTTCGGTGCAGACCGGCAGCAGCAGTGGATGTTCGTGTTTCTGTCCGTTTTTTCGTTGTTACTTGTTCCAAAGTTTATTCTCTTTCTCTGTCTCTTTTACTGGCTCCCTTTTTCCAATCCGGCATAGATGGCGGGCACTTGGCTGTTTGCTTTTTTGCCAGATCGTTCTGTTTACTTTTTTTCCCTCTCCCCCGGGTAAGTGCTCGGTTTGGCGCGGTTTAGTTTGCGGCGATACAATACACTTGCGCGAGCTGGCGGGATCCTGAAACCAGAAGCTATGCTTCTCGTATTTTAATTCGCAACCTCACACAACCGCTGGCAGCCCAGCCCCATGCCATCCGTTGTCAGGTTTCCTCCGCGTGCTCGGGCGGTCCAGAGCTTCCGAGCTGCTTGCCGTATGACGGGGGAGTTGGCGGGAATGGGAAAAGCGAACCACCAAGCGAACGGCCAGTAGTTCTGGTTTGCGTTCGTGCTATTTTAATTATTACGAAATACTATCACGTAATTTGATGGAATCAGGTTCAGTTCCGTTCGGTTTCGTTCCATTCGGTTCGGTTCACTCTCTTTTGGTGGGATGGTTTTATCTATAGTTTATGATTTCACTATTTCTTTGCAATGGAACTTTGTCAAATACATGCACCTGATACTTTTACCGCTTGGGTTTGTACATCCTAGAAACATTAATCGCCATCTTCAGAAAAAGTGATAAGTTAACTTCATGGAATGAATATAAACTTTAGATCAATTAGTTCCATTAGGTTTGTATAATTCTATAAGTTTTGATCTTTGCGTCAATTTAAATAAAGAATAGATTTTCTTTCCTTTTTGAATATATTTTTAAAACTACGTTATATTTTATTACAAACTATAATACACATACAAAAAAAAAAGACTAAAACAATATTTGACATTGCCTTAATCATCACCAGGGTACACGATGTACTTCTTAGACGTTTGTTTAAAACGTTAACTTGGGTGTGGCTAAGTGTCAATAGAACACCCCCAAGAGTAGCTGTAAGTGTTCAAATGAAAAAGAAGAGACAGTAAACCTGTGGTACGACCGGCCATAAGCCAAACAAATCACGCAAATAGCAGATCTCGAAACACCGTCAATACCAGTTTCTGCGAAGCCGCCGCTGGCCATAACCTAGCTTAAGATGTTTTGGCTTGTGGCTTTGGCCAAATGTCCGACGTCATCTTCGTCAGCTGCATCGTCACCATCACCATCGTCATCATCATCATCATCAACATCAGCCGGCGAGTATATGTGAAAATGCAGCCTCCCTATGGGAGCTTATGGGCAGCCGTTTTGTGCCTGTGCCTCAGCCTCCTCCCAAGGGAGAGGTGCTGGGGATGGTAATGCCGAGGCAGGAGCGTTTTGTTATTTTTTCGGGCGGTCCACCGTCCCTCCAAAGAAGATTCATCGCCAAACCAGTTTTAGGCCACTTGGCCCGCTTTGTGCTGGGAATGGAAGGAGTGGAATGCACTCGTGAAGAGTGTTCATCATTTTCATTCTCTTTTCCTTTCGGTTGCTTTTTGCGTGAGGTACATTTGTTTTGTTTATTATTTCAGTTATTTTTCTATTTACGTTTATATGAAACAAATTTAAGGAGTAAACGAAAGTATCTGATGGTGGATCTTCTCCAAGAATAAAATGTTATTTATGATTAATTTTGGATGTTTTGTCTTGTGAAAGTAGAGAAAAAACTTTTTCCAATTTTGCAGTTGAGCAACTCAACTTCTCAAAAGCCGTTAGCAGAAAATGTGTTTGCAAAAGAAAACCTAAATGCAAAATTTACTATGATATTGTATAAGCTATAATTTAGAGTAGTTTACAGAGTAGATTTTGTAATTTTGAAAAAGGTTTTGAAAATGAAACGAAGTGTACAATCAGGTATTTGAAATGAAACAAAATAACAGAGCACAAAAACATCGACCAAAAATAACTAGAAAATTGATCAAATCATAGCAAAATCGGAATAAATTTCGACTACCTAGTACATGGTATGTTTCGTCAATTTACCAGTGAGTCATTTTAGTTATAAAATCATCGCGTTTCGTTTAGATTAACTTTTTCGCGGTGCACGTCCAGCGTGTGGTGTGCGTAAAATGCACTTTGGTAATATAAATAAATTTTTCTTTCCCTCTCTTGCCACCCAGTGCTGGTCGATCTGTTCTCGTGTTGCCTTTTTTGTGGCTGCCCCTTACTCCACTACTCACCCCACTCGCTTTCGGATTTCCTCGTCACTATCAACCCCACGATAAGATGAGCGTTGGTAATTTAAAACCAATTCCGAAACGAAAAGCAAAACTCTCCCGACCGCACCTTCTCTAGCTGGTGCCGATTCTTCCCGCCCGTTCCCTCCATCGAGATCATCATTCATTTCGCCTCCTCCGCCGTTCCCGTGCGGCCATTTTCTCGGCCCACCAGCCCAAGACACCAGGTTCGCGAAAAGGATGTAGTGTTCGAACCGCGAGCGGAACAGGAAGGGAGTCCGTAAAGGGGGGCCCGTTTGGGCCCCCGGGGGGTCGGATGTTCGACGGGGCATAATTTTTTTTTTCGTGTTCCCGGTTTTGAGTGTGTATATTTTATTGTTGCTGTTGATGTTGTTGTTGTTGTTGTTTTTCTTTTCATCGTTCTTCGGCCGGTTCTTTCGAATTCGTTCGCTTCGTTTTCCGCTTTTCCGTGTCCCGCGTGCATTCGTTTGCGATGCGTTTGGCGTTGCACTGCGTCGTTGCATCGGATGCATGTTTTCGACTTCTCCAGCCCATGGCAAAGGGTTGGGTTCGCCGCAATGTCGGTTTTATTTTCGTCCGTGCCGTTCGTCGTTTTTTTTTTATTGTTTCCCGTCCCGACCCTCTTCCTGCTCCGCGTGGTTCGGATTTGGCGAAATGCAACTTTTTTGTTTGCCTTTTTGTGTACGGTGAAGGGCAAAACGTCACGCCGAGGAATCTCAGGTTTGGGTACGAGGCGGAGAGAAACAAACTTGTTTTCTTCCGATTTGGTGCGCGTGCGTTTGTGTGTCTGTGTGTGGGTATCGCAATTTTTTTTAATTTCACCGCAAAATTGGCGAGAATTGCCCTTGTGCGAACTGGTTTGCACCGTTTTTCCTGCCCCGATCGGTTCACCTCCGGGGAAGATTCTGTGCGGCCTATCGTGACCGCATCAGGAGATCGTGGATCGGTTACCGGGTTGTGCGTTGGGCAAGGTTAAGGTTGCGAACTGCATCGCTTTGTTTCACGGCGTCTGAAGTGTGCCGATAATGACTGTTTGTTTTGCTGCCCATCAATATCGTAGTTTCAACGGATTTTCCTTCAATGTTTTTCTTTTAAATTTCACTGAAAATATTACGATGATTAAAATCGTTGAACTGTTTTAAATTTTTATATTTCTTTAAACATAGCTTGTCGTAGGTCTAGAAAAAGACGCACAATGTGTGGGCAAAGGATATAGAACAATAAAAAATTAAATAAATTTGTAAACTTCAAATTTAAAACGAAGTAATCGAAAATTAAAGATACCTCTTTTAGAAAGAATAAGATGTTTGTACAGAAATGTATAAAAAAAACTAAACAATCTAACTGATCATGGAGACGTTGAAAAACTGACGAAATAATTATTTTTAGGTATGTTTTGATATACTAGTATACTGAACCAAACATATTTTGAACGGTACCACCTTCCTTCGTTGCGTAGAATCATTTTTACAAAGATAGCTCCAATGAAAATTAACAATAATTAAAGAACCAAAACCCACCGGCCACAGCGGCCAAGCGAAGCAGGAAAAATACGACATACCAAAAAGATTACGGCAGTGCAATGAACCGATCCGCGAAAACGATTAAATCTTCCATCTGTCTGTCGGCTTTCCGTTCTCAAGCGCCGATGCTGGCTCTGTACGGGGGCCCTTTTTCACATCCACTCCACACTTGCCGGTTCTTTTTCATCTTACTTCGCTCGAAACTGGTCTATTTATGGCAAGCGGGCCGGCACGTCGGCCTGGGCCTTCTTTTGTTACTGTTGGTCAGTTTTCTTAAATCTTCTCCTCACGTACCACGTTTGTCCTTGGTCGTGAATTTCGTTGATGTACGGCTGGTAGCATTTGTGAACCGAGTGTTTATCGGACAACTGCAAATGGTATGTGTGAAAACAAAAATGGTGGTTCGAAAAAGAGTTTATTGTTATCACAAGTCATTACGTTAACATGCTCAAACACATACATGTGTGCTCCAAGAATCCAATCCCAATGAATTCGGCACGCCTGCACACTAATTAATCAATTGTGCCAACCATGCTGGATGCGATCGAACATGCTTACCGTTACTTTTCCATTAACGTTTCTTCCGAAAGCTTTCCACGGTGCCGGACCTCAAAGCGCCTAGAATCCGGCGATCGCACACAGCTTTCGAAAAATTAAAGACCCAAAGCGGTGCACCAAACGCCTTCGGACCATTAGTTTCTCCATACGGCGTACGGCGAACGCCGCTCGATGACCAAGAAGGACGCCAAGAAGGTAGTGACGGTGCGGGGGTAGCAGTGGCAGAAGGCGATGTAGTAGTAATAATAATAATAACAATAATCAGCGCCATCATCACTATCATCATCACCATCTACCGTAGCAGCTATAGCCTCCGTCGGGGTTCGGTTTGTGCGTGGATGCACCGAATGCACATCGCATACATTGCGTTTTGTGCGTCTGGACGTACCCTGGAAGGGAGTGGAAGGGTGATAAAGAGGGGGGCATGGGGTGGGGACGATGACCAAATGGTTTGTGGCTGAAATGGGCAAATTCCTCGCCAAATGCTCCATCCCGAAAGCAGCAGCACGGTTCTTCCGTCCTTCTTCAACGTACCCGAGAACCGAGCCGATCCTCATTCTCACCCTCATTGACGGATGCAACATTAAATCAACCGTACCATTGTGTCCCTCGAAAAGTTTGCCGCTTCTTGCGAGAGCCAGCGTGGAAGGGGGGGGGGGGGGGGGGGGAAAGGAGAGAGACGTGACATCAGGATGAAAGTCCGTAGGGAATGGAAATGGCAGAGAAAACAGAGGAAGGTTTAAAAATTTGCTATCGTTGGAAAAAGCAGAAAATCTTTGCAAAAATAACTGCAAAACTGACAGACGAAGGTTAAGGCGCGGGGGTTCCAGGTGGAAAAAAAAATATATACACACACACACAGACAAAAAATACAACAGCACAATCGATGCGCAGTGCAGAAGAGCGAAGAAGCCAGATGCCTTTTCACGTGATTGACGAGTTCTCTTCGCGGCCCCGCGGTCCTCCCCGAGTGTGGTATGTGTCATCGGGAAGGGGCCGGGGTGGACGCTAAAGGAAGGTGGTCAGAACGGCGTCGGACGGCCCCGGCAAGTACGAAGGATTGGAATCAGTTTTCACTCAAAAGTAATAAAATAATTTATAACATGTGAACTTGATAGATAGCTGGTCGCGAATCTTTGGCCAATGTGCCGATGCCCCGACACAGCCGGCTGATTCGTTCCTTTTTGTCGCTTCCACTAGTCAGTCTCCCCTTCACCTCTCCCACCCGCTGGCCACCAACCTCCTGCCACCCCACCAGCGGGTGGCGGCGTTTTCCGATGAGTCGGTCTTTCGTTTCAGCTCAATTCCATCTCCGTTCTTTTCTTCCAAGTATGTACTCCCGCGTTTTTTTTTATTCTCCGTTTCCTCTTGTTCGCATCTCCAGCATCCTCCGTTGGAATCACGCTGTAAACATCTGTGAACGGGACAATATCACTGGAAAGCGTTACCCAACAGTTCTGGACGAAATAAAGCAAATGTCGACAATTTACAATTTACAATTTACAATTAACAATTGACAATTTACAATTTACAATTTACAATTTACAATTTACAATTTACAATTTACAATTTACAATTTACAATTTACAATTTACAATTTACAATTTACAATTTACAATTTACAATTTACAATTTACAATTTACAATTTACAATTTACAATTTACAATTTACAATTTACAATTTACAATTTACAATTTACAATTTACAATTTACAATTTACAATTTACAATTTACAATTTACAATTTACAATTTACATTTTGCAATTTACAATTTACAATTTACAATTTACAATTTACAATTTACAATTTACAATTTACAATTTACAATTTACAATTTACAATTTACAATTTACAATTTACAATTTACAATTTACAATTTACAATTTACAATTTACAATTTACAATTTACAATTTACAATTTACAATTTACAATTTACAATTTACAATTTACAATTTACAATTTACAATTTACAATTTACAATTTACAATTTACAATTTACAATTTACAATTTACAATTTACAATTTACAATTTACAATTTACAATTTACAATTTACAATTTACAATTTACAATTTACAATTTACAATTTACAATTTACAATTTACAATTTACAATTTACAATTTACAATTTACAATTTACAATTTACAATTTACAATTTACAATTTACAATTTCTTAAGTCTTACTTTTGTATAAGAAACTTCTCTAGTCGGCAGTTTTTTCTAATGTTCAGCATCTTCTTATTTATGCAGGCCACCAGGATTTGTCAATCTTTTGCGCGTTAGTGTCGTATGCCCCCCATCACGCACTTCTTTATGCTGTGATGGTGGCTGCTTTTGAAGCCAGGTTCCTCTCATATTTTTCCCATCCCGCGCACACCACTCAACCCTCGTCTTCCAACTTCTCGCCCAACAATTCGGAGTCTTCAATTTCGCCTCTTTTGACTGATCCACCCGCAGTCCCCCACAGCTCCCCGGCTTGTGGCCTGTGCTTCCATTTCATCGTTCCCTCTCTGTTCCTCTTTCTTTTCCATTCTTGGCCGGCCCTTTACCCTTCGCCTCGACGGTACGGAGATCCACCCCGGTCCCACGAGATCTGTCGGATGAAGTGTGTACAAAGGGAATAATTGCTGGACATTGACATCAATCTGCAGTGCTCGCTCCGTTCCACTCTCTCCCCCACCCCGTCGCTGCATCCCAGTCGGTCACTGCAACGCCAGCCAGCCAGTCCAGGATGCCCAGTTTTTCGCCCATCGCCTGCCGGACAGTTTGTTTTTTCGCGTACTGCACACTTGAAGAATCTGACGTTCCTGACTCCTGCGTCTTGTAGCTCCCAGCGGCCCCTCGTCCTCCGCGTCCTGCGCTACAAGATGGGACACCTCCATCGTGTCCGATCATCAACAAGAGATGCCAGTTGCGTTGCATTTTTCGTTTTTTTTCTCTCTACTCATCGTCCTCACCCCTTGCCGTCACTATTTGTCTCCATCCATCTTTCTCCTACACATGATCTCGTTTCCGTTTTGGAGCTGGTTCTGAAGTTTCTGATTACCTTTGGGTCCCTTCCTACCACCGTCCTTCCCCGTGGTTCGTCGGCCAATCGGCGGCTTCATCTCCGTGCCGTGATTATTTTCGAAGCTTATGCCAAAGTTATGACGAGGCTGATGGGCAGCCAGCGGGATGGTTCCAGCAAAATGGCCGCCCAATGGTGGTGTTGATGAGGAAAACGGACGCACAGTTAGACGATGGCACGCGGGTTTGGTAAAGGGTTTCGCACAGCCAGCAAGAAGCGTGAAGACAAACAACTTTCGAAATGGGACGCTCGCCGAAGGAAAAGGGTTTTTGATGGAGATAAAATAAGTCGACTTAAGAACGGAGGGTAGCATTTCCAAAATGTGTAACATCTAGAGTTATAGTTATTTGATAAGTTTTACATATTGATTTATCTTATCAATGTGGATTTAAATTTAGCTTTCAAATTAAAAATAATCCTACAGATGTCTTAATTGAAAATTTTACCTTGTTTTATACAGATTTTTAGTAAAAAACTTTAAACCTGTTACGGGTCTTACAGTTCCACGAACTCAGTGCAGCACCATCGGGGCAATACATTCTTCGGACCGGTTCCTTTGATGAGGTCAGGCGGGTTGTGCGATAAATAGCACCAAATGCAACCCGGAATGGTTTTCGCTTCTTTGGCTCCCAAACCGCTGCTATTTCCTTTCCCATTCCACTCAGTGGCATTCCCCCGACCCAGGATGAAAACTATTCAATTGCGGTCCCCGCTGGAAGTGAACGGTTTTCAGCGATTTTTCGTACATTTTTGCCCCATTTCACCCGGTCAACCTGGCCTGGAAGCCAACGTGGCCAAAAGCGGTCGACATCGAGGCCGGAGCTGGCCATTCGGCATCGCCGAAGGTCACATACTTTTCGCAAGCCAGGTAAATTCCACTCCTTTCCCGGACGATTGAGAGGTTGACCGCGTGCCAGATTATTTCTAAATCATTTGTGGGAAAGTAGGACCCGGTGGTATTGGGCACATATTTTGCCATGATTGGCTGCCTCTTGGAAAGGAACCAGAATGGTTCAGTCGGCCATACCACCTGTGGGTTGTTCTTTCTTTATGGTCGATTGGTGCTTCGTGGTGAGATTTTATAGCCAACGGTTAACGGTTGCAGATGGATTGCAATCCTCGTCGACCTATCCGTGTTAATCGAGTCTTGGATTACGAAATTCTTAAAAGAGAAACAAAATCAAACATTCGATGAACTCGAAGGTGTCGTTACAATAAACCTTTTCAAAATCTGTTATGTTTCCTACGTAAGGTTTTGGGTACTCATTTTGATAATTTACGACTGAAATGTACGACAAATTATTTGTTAGACAGAAAAATGAAAAAATAACAACTTAAAATGAAAATCTTAAATTTAATGGTGTAAAAACCCAGCTGCTAACAAACATGAAACAAATTCCTATTCAAAAGGGGTAATGTAATCGAACATTTTCTAATTTGCAAATGAAATGGTAATAAACTCAAAACTTATTTTAAATATTTAATATTGAAATGAAGTGTGTTCTAACCTAAAAAAAGGAAAACGAAAAGATGCTCTATATAATTAGAACAATTTATCAATTGTAAGCAAGAAACATTCCACAAATTCAAATAAAAACGCAACTATAATGCATGATTGTACGAAATAGAATGATAATAATTTGGAGGATATGCCTTGTTTCTTCCTTTGAGCGAATTTCGTATACTTAAATTTTATTAATAGTAGATCGTAAATTGAAAATGATTTCTTCGTTAAGTATAATGGCGTAAGAAGCGTCTATTTTCGTTGTATAACCAAAACCCACGTTCCACCAACCAACCATACCATTTGTTAGGACTTTGTTAGGGCACCTTTTGGCAATGTTTTGAATAAAGGTAAAAACAACTCACCAAACCGCTAGTAAATAGCAGCGCAGCGGGAATCAACTAGGTTGAGGTAAGAATGGCTGAAACAAAAACCATAAAGACTTTTCGAGGTGTGGCCAACTTAACATGCAATCGATTCCATTTCCATCGTCTGACCGTATGTTTTTTTAGGCGTTTCGCTCCCGATGTTTGTTGTTTTCGTTAGAAGGGTCAGTTTCGAAACCGTCCGATTATTTCAGGCCACAAAACCGGCCCCACAGGAGATTGTTCGGCGGGATGGGTGGTGGTCGGCGATGGATGGGTTCCTGATATGTGGTGGTGGTGTTGGTGAACTTCACGCGATACCAAACCGAGCCCATATTAGCTCGGGCGATTCAGTTCAAAGGCTTGACCGTGGTCAGTAACGGTTCGAAATGCAGCCAAACCGATTCGAACCAATTCGAAACCATGATGCGTCGATGATGCGACGTCATTCTGATCCGCGGGGGGCGAGGGGAGAGACGGTTCGATGGGGCGGGTCCGTATTTAGACTTGACGGATGGACATTTACCCTGTTTCTGCTTCCCCTTTCCCTGCCAGCCATTCGTCCCCGAGCAGTCGTTCCGTTTGGGATCGTCTTCCTTGGTTAACTTTCGAGGTTCCATTTCGATCGTACGGCCAAAGATGAAGTGCTGGCGAACGAAACGAAAAGGGGAGCCGACTGCGAAAACATCATTAGTGTGTGTGTGTGTGAGGCAGAAAAAGAGAGAGGAGGGAGAAAGGGTGTAAAAACCGGGAGGCATTGGGAGGGAGCGGATCGTTTTCGTTCTTTGGACACCGATTTTCGTCCTCGTCATCGTCGTCATCATCGTCTTTGTCATCGTGTTGGCTGGTCGCCATCGCGCCATTTCGCTTCCCCCCTCCCTCCGTTGCTCACGCCATCCCGTTGCCATTCCCACTTTTCCACCCCGTTCGCTTCCTCCCTGCCCCACCCCACTCTTTACTCAGCCAGTTGCAAGCACGCTGCCCTAATGGACAAACCACAAAACCGAACCCAACCAAACCGAACAGGTCGTTGACCAAATCCACTCGCCCGCAGCCACCACCGCCGACGCCATTTTGCCACCCCTTCCTGGGTCGAAGCCGGGTCGGCATGTTGTTTACACAACGTGCACGTGAGTGTGTGCGGCGGTGTGTCAGGGGCTGCGTGCGCTTGGTGTGTGCGAGGCAAGAACGCGATATGCCATGTTGGTTGATGACTATGTGATGCCATTGACGATGCTTGGCTCAATCGTCGCCGTCGTCGCTGTCCCCGTTCCGCGCGTATCACAACATCGATCTTCACTGCCGGAAATCTTCTTATTTTCTGAAGAAATGCTTCGGAAGAAAAAAAGAACCGAACAACCGGCGACGTAGTTTGGCGCAATTTCCCTCCCTCGGGGCAGATCGCTTTTTCGAACTTGCTGCTGCAGCTGCTGTCTTGCACTTTGAAGTAACTCTTCGATGCACTCACACACATACACGGCCAACACACATGCACACACAACGCAGCCGATAACAACGGCACGTCGGGCTTGGGGTTCCGGGCGCGAGAATGATGATTTATCATGATCGATGGCCAAAAGCTGGCGAGACCTTGAGGTAGGTCAGTGTGCGGATCTCCGGCTCTGGACCGCGCGCAACTCCTCGGTCCTCCGCGCTTGTATGGCTTTTTTTCGGTTTCGGTTGCTTTTCTTGTTTATTTCGCAGCGCCCCAACCTTGCGCGGGTCAGGGCACGGACCGGAATCCGGCCGCTGCGGCGACGCTGGAGCTGGGTGGAGAGAGTGAGGAAAAGCTGCATCGATTACGTACTACGCCATGTTGTTTTAATCTTCAGTTAGTTTTTTAAACATTCGTCCGTTTTTACTTCTGCGGCCAACGTAAACAAAGTTCCCGAACCGATCGACGTCGGAAGGACGCGGCCCAGGGGCGGTCTGGGCTGGTGGGGGGAGTGTTAATTAAATGAAAAACTTTTACTTCTTCCACAGCCATTATTGACGCCATCGGTCGGTGTCAAAGTTGTTGACCAGAAGGACTTTCGACTGCTGAGGCATTCGGTGCGTGGTAGGCAAAGTTGCAATCGATAAGTGTTCATAACATAATTAAAAAGAAGTGTAAACCAAACTGAATATTATAAACATCGAGGCTATTATGATTAAAAAAGGTTTTAAGTCACCACCATCATTAAGATTGCATGAAATATTGTCAAAACTTTAATCATACTTCTCTTGCCTCTAACCGTCGTAGAACATTGAATGTTATATCTAAAAAACTGTGTATTAGGAAAATCTCTCTAGGAAAATAAAATATATAAAAAATCTATATTTCAGATAAATGTTAAAAAATAAAAACAAAAATTGATTTTTATCACAGCAATACTCCATTACTCTTCACCATCCGCATCAACCAAAAAATAGCTCAACCAGTTTTACAAAGCAAAATTATTTGAAAAGTTAATAAAATGAATTAAACTTATGAACTTATTCACCATCGAAGCAAAGGTATCATGATTTGAAACAAGTCAATTATAGCAACTCTTGGAAACAATCCTTTGGAATGGAAAAAACAGCCGAACTTAACTATATAATTTTTTTCGGTACTGTTTATTGAAAACACATATTTAAGAAACCATCAAATGACTAATTTGCATAGCAACCTCACCCGACTGGTTGGACATCAAGCTCAAGATAGCAAGACAAGAGTGATGCAAATTTCTTATGATGCCCATCGAAGCGTTCTAGCATGCGTGAAAGCCCTCCGAAGGAAGCATCCAATTTTGTTCTGAGTTTACCCTTTGGAGCAGCTTTCCACGCTGACATGGTTCCTCCTTGTTCAGTTCGCTTCAGATTATGATTAAACGTTGTCAACTAAATGCAGCAGCAAGAGGGTTGCTTATCAGGAGCATTTTGCCTGCGGGTGAGATGGCAGGACGCCAGCGACCCGTCCCCGTTGCTCAAGTCGGCCGCTGGGAGCCGGTTTTGCCCTTCCACTTCCGGTTGCTCGGTTCGCTGAAGCGACGATATTTTTCAATCTCGTGCGATGGCTCTTCCCCATCCTCACCATTCGACCCTTTGCGGTGGCTTTTTTGGTTTCGGTATCTGCGCCGAAACGAACCGGCAACCGTGAGTGATTGGGCGCACAAAGTTGAATACAGGAAGTTGAAAAACTAAGACCGCGAAAGGATGGTAGGGGGTGTCGTGGCGCTGAGAGATGCAAACCAGCAGCCCGGCCAGACCAGTAAAAAGATGAAAAAATGAAGCGAAAAATTGTAATAAAGTAAAGATCAATCAACCTGCAGCGTTCGGAGGCTGTGGCCACATCGCGCTCGGCAGGGAACCCGAAAGCAATAAATGATCGATCAATTTTCATAAAACGCGTCTGAGCGTTCCCAGACCTCGCTTGCTTGGCAAAGGAAAGCCAGACGTAATAAACATAAATTATGACTTAATCTAAATTTTATTGAGTCAGGTCAGTGTCGAACATCTTTGGGCACGCAATTTCGAAGAACCATTACATTCAAGTATCGCAAAAAACTCATCATGAAGGATTTTGATCATCATGAGATATAGTCTTTCGTAAAATAACATTGTGTCTTCTTTTTCTGAATTTTAATCTTGTTTATGATTATATTATTTATATATTTTTGAATGGATTTTTTAATAATCAATACATGTATTGACAACTGGAACAGGTTCAACCTGTATGCTATTATTTAATATGTTGGATATTTCTAACTAAATGGTGAACGGTTTAAAATATGTTTCAATTAATTTTTTTTTATATCAGAGTCTAGAAAATAATTCATACTTGTTTCATACTTTATTTACCATATTCAAAACAGTTCTTGTGATAGGAATATAATATAAGATCATTCCCATTTTTGTAGGAAAAATAACTCGAAATTATGTCAGAGGTAACTCTAAAATTGTCGATGCGTGAGATCAACCTGTTGCTAAACAAAGCTTTACGCAAAGATGTGCGATAGGTTTGACACCCACTTTCGCACGTCCGTGAGACGAAGTTACGGAGCATTCTGAAGCGGTTTGTTTAATTTGTGTTTGGTTTCTTTCTTTTCTCACTTCACCCGATAGCGTCCCGTGGCTGCGTTTCTGTTTAACTTTTTGGTTTGCATTCGCATCTTCCCTGACTTGACTTCCTGGCCAAGAAGGTCTGCCGTCGTCTTGTGCTTAGTTTCGGTGGCAGACGGTCACACCGAAGTCATTTATTTCAGTTGGCAGACCCAGCTGGACATGGCACGTTTTCCTTATGTTTGGAAGCGTATTTGTGCTTGTGCTAATTTTTCCAAAAGCCGGCCGGAATGGTCTGGTGAGGTTCGAAAGAAAGGGCATCATTGTCTCGGCATGAGCGACGAACGGAACGAACGTCCGGAAAGCATCGATGTAGTCAGAACGTAAGCCTCGCAGAACCGTTTTTGTGAGTGCTTTGAAGTGAATTTTAAGAAGCAGGCCAACCTTCTTATGCCTTTCTCTTCCTTTCGCCACCGGACGGGGTAAACGACCAGCATAACTGCACGCCCAAAGGAGAACCGAATCTGTTTGTGCCCCAGCGCCCGGTCCCCAACGGATGGAAAGTGGTAAAGAATGGCCATGATTGTACTAATGGTGATGATCCCATCGTTGCCGATGCTGAAGATGGACCCGCTGCAACTCATGATGATGATGATGATGATGTCGATGATTGTGCTGCTTGGCACTTAAGGCCGAGAGGAGGGGGGAGGTGGGGATTTGGAGGCATGGTTCGAGATGGGCCGCAGCATCGCGAAACATCTGTGTTGGCTATCAAAATGCGTTTCGCATTGGGGTAGGTCAGTAACATTTGCGGCAGCACGAAATCGCACTCGCAGCGCGTCGACGTGAACGACGTGAATTGATTAACGAGGTTATGTTCGACAGATGACTGTGCTTTTTCTTCATGAATTGTTAGTTTATGGTACGCCTATGGCATTTCGATGCCACCAAGTGGATGAAAAGAAAACGTCCGCACGTATTGATGGACGGGAAAGGGAGCAGCCGATTGATGTGATTGTTGATTGGTTGATGTATTTTAACCGATTTTGTCGATTACAAACACGTTGCTTTTCTCGAAGCAATGAAATCATTTTTAAATGATTGGATCCTAACGGTAACAGTTCGACCATACTTGGTGAGCCTAATGTTTCAAGCCAGTATTTTTTTCTTCGTTTAAACATCGGGAAAGTTTTATTGCATGTTCTCGTGAAAAACATCTCCCTCCATAGTATGTTTGACTCATTTTGACAACAACAAGTTTTGTTAACTATTTTATATTGAATTTTAAAGAATTTGTATGAGATTCTTTGTCAATTTTTAATTTTCAAGTTTTTATCATTGTTAGTTGGAAACTCGATGATCTAGCTTGTGTTAATTACTGAATGCTTCCACTCGTTCTAAGCGTCTTAGATTCTTTGTTATGACAACTCCTTCATCCCAAGAAACAACAAAGAAAACCTTAAATTAATTTCTTCCGTAAAAAAATTGAAACTTGTCATCAGACAAATTGGTACCAAACAATTGACATTCTTCAAAAATTACATTCTTTTTTCTCTGTTGTGATTATGATCTTTGTGCGTATCATTTTTTATTATCAGTTCATCGACGTTTCAGAATTGTTATTGATACTTTTTTAAATTTAATTGATACTTTAGCTGATTTAGTTGGATTGTTCTCAAGAAAAAAAAATATACAAAAAACGAAATGTTTAGTTAAATACACTAGAACTGGTATTACTTCCCAGAAGGCACCGGACGGAAGGTGCCCACTATCGAAGAATCTATTAAAACACAAGAAGACTGTTTTCATCTTAAATTAACCTTTATAAAAAAATGAATAGTGCTTCTATTACAGTACAACGTGTACAGTACAGTATCACAGTATCTGATAACATTCTTTACTAAGGGTCGAATGGTACTGTTTTGTTGAACTTATGATAAATTATAAATTATGAAAATTTATCTATACAAAAACCTGTTATTCTATGCTGGAACAAAACCAAATATTACTGTTATGATAGCAGCAAACTTTTCCACTGCAACAAACAATGCACATCGGCGAGCTTGCCTGGGTGATCACTTTAGCCAACGCTCCCACTGAAGGATTTATGACATATGGTTTCGTTTTGGGTCGTTTCCCGCTTCCGGTTAAAACCGTCCGAGCCACGTTTTTATCATCAAACGCGTCCTCCCCGGCGTGCAGTGGGAAACGAAGTTTGTCTACATATGTTTGCCATTTCCTCGACCGACGCGCAGCCCCGTTAGCGAAACGAACAAGAAAAAGAACGGTATGATAAAAAAAAAACGGTTGAGATTCTCGAGGATTTCCGAGGAGTGGAGAAGCCGGGCGGGTGTACCCGGTGATGGGAAAAGTCGGTCATAAAACGTGCTCCGCTCTCGAATTGGATGACGATTTGGTCGTCTATGCGTTCACATGGCAAGCGTTCCGCGGCACAAAGTATGGCGCGCCTGGGTGGCAAGAAAAAGAGGCAACAATAAAGACAGACAAAAAGGAAAAAAGGGAAGGAAAAATGATCCATCTCGCGTGAAGAGGGCGGCTTTCGGGTGGCAGACGGTATAAGATGTGTTCGTTGCCGTTTTCTTGCTTCATCCTCGCGCGGTGACAAATCTTGCCGGAGGTTTGCCCCTGGAGAAGAAATGGGGTGACGGGGGGGATGTAAGTGCATGTGAAGTTTGCAAGTATGGGTGGAGAGGGAAAGGAATTTATGATTTATACAATTTATAAATTTTTATCTCAATCCAATGCAATCGAAACCGCGCTCGTCGTTCGGAATCGGGGAAAAAACCACGCCGGCAAGTAACGTTGCTCGTCTGCAATCAATCAAAGGCGCGATTGTTTGCAATTTGCGAAATTCAATATTGTGTCTGTGTCTCGCGCGAAATCACGCGGATATGGATTTGGGCCCCGGGATTGAATGGGATTGGATTGGAACCGACAGCGTGACAGGGGGGGCGGCCACCGAGCGGACGATAAACGGAGTCGATGCTTTGTACGTGGCGTGGGGCAGCGTCTTTCATCTGGTTTATGCTTTCCTTTGCTTATGTTTTTTTTTGTTCGCTTTGTTTGCCGTCAGGGTCAAAATGCAGCAAACATCATTCGATACCGAGATCTGCGCTCGTGTTCCCGTTCGGTCGCATCCCATCGTCGATTGCAATGTTGTCGCCCGTGTTTCGGCCGTTTCGCTGCGCTTAAGTGGGAAAATTGAGCAGGAATCAAACCCATTGGGGGTGCGAACAACGGGCGATTGATTTGCGCAACGGGAAACGGGTCGATATTTGGTGCGAGGAAACATTCAATCGCAGTTTGGTGAACGAACGAACGAACGGGCGAAATGCAACCGAACAACCGAGCGGCGCGGGAAACCCGTGCGACGGATGTGGCTGAACTTTTCCATCTGTCAAACTTGGCCACTCAGCTAACTGGGTCAGTCTTTCGGGGGCTGTCATCATTTTGCTGTCAATTTGAACGACGTCCCGGGCGGAAAAACAAAGACTGCATCAACAAAGGGCCGCCCGGAAGGGAGAGACTAGAGGGGGGGGGGGGGGATGGTTACGAAAATTGAGGATCAGAAAGTTGTGGCTGCAGAAAACAAAGAACTTCATTTCATTCGAATCGATTTCACCGAAGCCAGAGGGAGGGTGGAATGGGGATGGGTGGATTGGCAAGTTCAGTTCATATTTTCCTTTCGCAAAACGGACCCTTCACCACGCGCGGGGACCCTTTCGGGAAGGGGAGGGAAATATAGAGCCGTCCGGTGGCTAAACTTAGTCCAGCGATTCCGAACGCTGTCCCGAACTGCTGGACATCTTTTCCGTCTAAAACTCCGCCCGAGTTGAGGCGCGAGAAAAAGTATATTGCAAGGCAATGGCAAATATTTGCCGGCTGGCAAACAAACGTGTTGCATGTGCCATTTTTCCATTCCAGTGTCGGGGCCTTCGCACTGAGGGATGCGTCCGTATGTTACACGATCGGCTTAACTCGGATGAGCGCGGTACGTGGAAAAAGTGTCTTGTGCTGTTATTCGTTCCACTCTGCCCGGAAAGTCCATGAAAAGTGTATCATAATCATGCATTTTCATTTCGAAGAATCTTTTTGAAAAGTACTTTTGAGCTTGGTTATCTTTTTGATCATTTCATGATGTTTATTTTTACACATTTAAATGTATACTGACATCGAAATAGCTTATTCAACGTTTAACCTTGCAGAAGTTCCAATTATGATGAGCTCAGTGGTGGTAAAAAAGCAATGATTGAACTTTCCTCAGCAGTTGAATTTTATTTTACCATACCAATTTCGTTCAGTTGTTTTCCACATTTACACCGTTGAACTGTTGGTGCGAAGTGATTTGCAATGTAGCACATTTCGTCGTTAGTTTTGTCCCGATGTTTTACGATTGTTAGCTTGGGTTTTTTGCCACCCCTCCCCACTGTTCACCCCCACACCGACAAACAGACCGGAAAACAAGGACCGCGGAAACCCAGCCCGGGAACGGATAAAAATTCGATCGAGCGGGTGTGAATTTCGCAAACAAACCGTTTGAAAACAATCGTTGCACTCTAACGTTGTGCTGGACAACCGTACACTAACGAATGTCACTTTGAGTTTGTCGTTTGCTCGTCGCACCGTAGCTTATTTTTCTATTGTAGCTCACTTTTATTGTTCCCTATTTTTGTCGTTGCTGTCGTAACGAAGCGCTGGTTTCCGGCACCGCCCGTACGTTGCACTGTTGCTAATCCTTTCCTATCCATTTTGTGCACACCTGACTCGGGGACGCTAACTAACAAGTGACAAAAAAGAAGGGACAAAGCTGTCGCACTAACGAAATGGAAAACTGCTGGCATAGAAAGGGGATACAAAAAAAAGGATAGGTAGAGAGAGAGAGAGAGAGAAAAAAAGACCACGGACAGGGTAAACACGGCGGTAGGGTTGGAAGAAGTTAAAAATAAATGAAAGACAGGACGTATTTCCGCGGACTGGACGTCCTTTCGGAGTGACGTTCATTAACTCAATTGAGGAATCGCGCCATCCAATCGGCCCACGGAAACGTGGCACGAATTATTAGCGAACCGCGTGGCATTCCTTGGTGGTGGTAGTGGTGGTGGTGGTGTTGGTTGTGGATGTTACATTGAAAAATTCACTAATATCCTCATTGCTGGCGCAGCTGAGTGCATTACCGAGGATACCACCCTGTCGGCTGCGCTAGGATGTGGTAGATGCTTTGAATAATTACAAGTCGTGTATCATCGCAATTTTAATAAATTTTTCCTTCTGCTCTATTCAATTTTACATTCCACGTTGCATTTGGCGACGGTCGGAGAGCGAGTCGACGCAATTTCACTGCACAAGAGGGGGAAAAAAATTAGTAGCACGTAGTTCCTCCCGTCGCACTCGTTGGTCGCCGAAGCGTGCACGGGAGTATTCAATTTGCCGACAAACTAGTTCCAAGGATATCCATCATGCATGGTTTTTTCCTCAGTCTAGTCATAATGGCATTTTTATGTGTTTTTTATATCTGAATCTCCAAGATGGAACCTCCAACAAGTGCAACGTTCTTCTAGGAAACCTATCCTTCGCCTAGTGCGGAACTTAGCTAGGATACAACAGAAATGAATTCCTTTAAGATGCAGTTAGTTTTCTTATCTTGTATCTCTACGATAAGTACACGCAGCTTTAAAAACTGGTTTTTTGAAGGTAAAAGAGCTAAATAAATAACAGTATGGATCGGAAGGATGATAGATTGAAATGTATATACGTTTGTATTTGGTTGTGGTACAGAGCCATCATTTATTATTGTTCTTCCGTAATACAACTATAAATAGAATTGATCGTATGATTTGTTGGATTATCAAAAAATTTACTAGACTAGAGAAAGTATTCAGAATGATGATAGAAATTATCTTTGGGTGTACAAAATGCAAACTTCAATCTGTCAAAATGATTATTCAGTTCAAGTAAAGGTGTTTGGAAAACTTATGTAAGTAACCATTTTCAGTAAAAGTTGGTTTATTAGTCTTGGAAGAAGGACTTAAAGAACAACTTAACTGAGTGAAGAAAACTGTTTTCATTATACAATGGTGATATGACAAGAAAAGATTTGTCACCCGTCACCCAAAGTAATAATGGTAATTTGCGGAAGTGTATGCAAAGGTGGAACTCCCACAACCGTCAATCGTGAAATCGCCCATAAGCACGCAATTTGCTATAATATTTTAAGCTAATGCTGTCCGAACCGTGTGAATGTTGGATTTCTCACGCCAAAATTTTAAGCGCATCGGACAGTTTCCTCACGAGCAGCATGTCCTACATTGGAGAATGAAAAGTCGTACATCAGTGAAAGTGCAAGAAATGGCTCATGATGGAACAAAACGACGAATCTAGCGGTGTATAGTTGTACGATAAATCAATCAACGGTCGCACGCTAATAGACTTTGTTGGAAGAATCGTGTGCACGAAAGTGTGTGACTTGGGGCATAAGGGTGTACGCATAAGGTGATTGAAAAGGTAAAGTAGTATAGTACTACTGCCATTTCAATACGAAGGACTAGAAACATTGAACAACGCGCTAGGTAAGAACTACTATTAAAATATTATACAATACGATTAAAAAATGTGTCCAAACTAGAAATCTAAGTGGCCCAAGATACTGAGCGACATGATTTTTAAGTTGTTTGTCGTGATGAACAAACATATATCGTATCAAACGTTGTGGACAACAAAATATCAATAAAAAATATCTAATTTATTTTCTGTTGGGTATGTCTTAAGCTAACAGTTGGAAACGATGTTTGACAAGCTACAGTAATTCTAGTGAAAACCAAACCCATTTCAACCACATCGTGCGGGGTGCGTTTTTAAATTTGATCAAAAATATGTACGGCGGTGAATAATTCAACACTACCCGGTAAAAGGTGCAATTTAGATAATGGCAAAAATACGTTGGCAAAACGCGAGTAGATACGAGCCCGGAACTCGAGCTCAGAAAGCCGTCGGAGGGTTATCGCCGATGCACCTAAGTGCATTATGGTAAATAGAGACACCTGTGGGAGCTTTCGGGGCTTGAAGGCACGCGGACGTGCAGCATAAGGGATCAATAAATTTCCGCTCGACCGACTGGTGGTCGGTTCGTGACGTTTATAGTCGAACGCCGAAGGGGCCCGAGAGGGAGCGGGGAGAGGCGGGGCTCTGTGCATACAGTGGTTGGTAAAATTGATTGAATGTGCCGGTTTGTTGTGCAGCGGGAAAATCATAAAAGTTGAACGAGTGGCCGGCGGCTCATAAGTGACATTTATCTTGAAGTTGTGGCGAAAAGGTTTATGTTGTACACTCGTAACACTTATTTGTGGAAATAATTTCTTTCTGGAAAGTTTGCTATTAGTGCCGTGAAAATATAACAGGATTTAAAAGAGACGTTGATACATCGACTCCAGTCAGGTAGTAATCACTTTCACTGGCAGAAAACACTTACACCGGAGTGACGTAATGAGTTTTAAGCTTCGCGAACGCTCGCCTTCGGTATTCCTTTGGCCCGGTGCCATCTTGGAAAACGCCCCGTAGAACATGAGCCTCCCTCGGGAAACTGCACCCCGGGTGGCGTCGACGGTCGTAAAATGTGTCGAAGTTGAATGAGTGACGGTCCGGACCTGGCCAAGGTGGCAAGGGGTGATGCGGAAGAGGGGGCCGGTCGGGTGACGAGTGACGCCGACTGCAGTTGGTCAGTAGGTCCGCCCGGTATGATTCAACTGTCAACGCTGCCACTGCACTGTTGCAGCTCAGTAGCGGACGGATGCGCATACATGCACACAACCAACACATAGGCACGCGCACTGTAATAGACGAGCAGCGCGGCAATCCTCGGAGCAATCGTAACCGCGCCCATATTGGGATGCATCCGGTGCCATCGGCAGGGAAGCAGCCAGCGCGCGCCGTTGACGTCTTGCCCGTGTGTCACGTAACACATTAATGGGTTATAATAAATACGACTTCATTGCCAGCGCCATCGCCAGCCGCCGTGGCCTTCCTGCGTGCCGGGCGCTGGCCGGTCGGAATGAAATCGAGAGTGATTTATGCTGCTGTCGACCGTGCGAGCAGCGGAGGGTGAATCTCGGGAAAGTGGTGCACAATCGTGGCGGTCCGCTACTACTTAGCGGAGGTGGGTGTGTGGGTCGCGGCTCACTTTCTTACTCCCACGGCGAATGGGGTGGTACGCATGGTGCGTCTACTCCGTCGTAAGTAGAACGCTTGGACGCTCGTTGTATCGATCGGCCAAAGATCGGGCACTCGATACCGTATGTACCGAGCTTTAAAAGGTCCAGCCGGAGTGTGCTTTAACAGAATCTCCTCTTATACACTCTAAGCATCTTCTGAACTGGGCATTTCATTAAACTTAATAGACAATCGATGTGTCCTCAAGATGTGTTTAGACTACGCAAGTCGTGAGTGGAGTAACCCAATTTAGCGTGACTGCGACTTTAGAAAAGATTACAATAAGAATATCTTTCAATCTGACTGGCCTAAAGTATCTTTGAAAGCTTTTCCAAGTAACATTTTAAGTTTTATCATGGTTCTAAAAATGTTGTTCATGCTCATCATTAAGTCTCATCTTAAGAGTAAAATATTTTAAAGGCTGTGATAAAACCTTCATAAACCCGTTTTAAGTGTAAGAGGGCCCACTCTACAGAACGTTGTCAAAACCATCCCTTAAAACCTTTTCTAGACCAAAACTCACTGATTGGTTTTAAGAGAAGGTTTTAAGAAGGACTTAACAGCGTATTTACAGACTATTCAAGTCTACTAAGATTTTAGACTTAATGAGCGGTTTTATAGCTATCCTCAAAAGGTTTTAAGGATGTCAAAATTATTAAAACTATTTTGACTGCTGAGAAACCTCTATAAAACCAATTGGACTTGGTACACCCATGTCAAAACGTTGATAAAACTTGTTAAAGTCTAATAGGTCTTGGAAATGTTACTTGGGTTTGTAATATTCATTAATTATTATTTTTATCGGGGGTCAGGTTTTATTTGGGGGTCCGCGACAGCCGAGTGGTAGCGCCGGTTAGAAAATCGGCCCATGAGCGCCGGGGCTCACCACCTCGACGGCGTGGGTTCGAATCCCAACCGAGACCGGACCCTCCCCGGTACGAGAGGAATGACTATCCACGTACAACAGGGAAACAAGTCTCGTAAGCCCTTAACGGGCACATAAAGGCTAAACAAAACATAAAATTTATAAAATGGAAAAAATAGAATTAAGAATTAAACCCTAAAAAAGGATATACACAAGGGACATGCGGGGTCCAACAAGGATGCTGTTTAACAGGATGCAAAAAGAAGACATAATTAGAGCAAAGCAGGAGTAGAGGAATGAAGAACGGAAATTGGGAAAGGAAGAGTTTAACTTGACAGATGGTTATGAAGAAACAGAGTATTTAGTTACCCAAAGCTACTTCAAAGTATTGAATGAAAATTAGATTTCGATGAATTTAATACAGCTTTTGAATAGATTAAATTTTATAATCAGTATTTGTCAGCAAATTATTATTCCCAAGGAATACATGTAACTACACTTGAAAGGCTATGAAGCATCAAAACAAATGTTTGCTTTTGTGGAAAAGATGTTATGTTCTATGGAAAAAGAAACGTTTTAAAAAAAAAGGCCTAATGTATGGCCATTTTCAACTCCAGGTTAATGCCAAGTGCTTGCTAAAGGTGAGTTTTCGTTGTAACTGTAAATTTAAATCTTGTAGGCCAACATTTTAAAGAAAACAAAAACTGAGAAAACCAAATTTGTGAGGATAGAAAATGAAACAGAAAAACAACAAGTTACATTATACAATTTTGTAAATTATTATTATTATTATTATTATTATTATTATTATTAGATTCTTTATTCAAGATTCAACAGGTGAATTACCCCAATGAATCGTCTTCTTCTTCTTCTTCACTGGCCCGCTCGCAGTTGAGCACGTCGTGCTGACATGGCCTGGTCACCAATCGCTTTCCAGGTTGCTCGGTCCATGGATGCAGCCCTCCAACCCCGGTCGCATCCGATGTCTCGCAGGTTCTGCTCCACTTGGTCCATCCACCGAGCTCGCCAATGAATCGTCAGTTTTAACAAATAGTTTACAAAACAATCTTCAGTTAACATTTATAACTAATTAGTATGCCAATATTGAACAAGTGATTCCTTAACAGTAACAGAGGTTCGGTTAAAATCTATTATATTGCTAAACTTATTCACAGAACGACACATTGTGAGTATCGCAGCATTTTCAGCGTACCTCGTTGTAGTAGGATTCACATATAGGAACTCATTATTACGCATAGAATAAACAGGAACACGAACAGGACATTGACTCAAAATATATGGTGCATCAATTTCACCAGTCAGCAATTTGAACAAAAACATGGCTTGAGCCACACCTCTCCTATGTTCAAGGGGTTGCAGACCGAGAAGCAAGCAACGAGTCTGGTAATCAGGCAAAGGGCCGCTAGTCCACCAAGGAAGCCTAACGATTTGTTAGCCTTACTAATAATATGCTCATAGTGCTCACGAAATGTCAAACTAGCGTCAAGTATGGCACCAAGGTCACGTACAGTAGTACACCTGTTAATCTCTTGACCATCGAGCATATAAGTCTGAGTGTAAGGATTTTTACGACGATGGAAACTAATGGATTATCATTGGGTTGTTATTTTACGTACTGGTATTCCATAGTTTTCCATTAAAAAATCAATAACATTTGTTTTTGAATGGCAAAAACGAGGAACCAGTTTTAATTCTTGTATTAGGTAATCTTTGAACAGTTTAGAGCAAAATATTATGTTTAGACAACCTCCTAAGTTTCATAAACAAATGAACAACAAATCAAAACGAACGCCAATGACATCCGAGAATGTGGACGCCCGGGAAAGATAATGTACGATAATATGCGAACGAAAAAGAACGACGCATCGATTGAGCGGGAGGAGAGCAAGGGACAAAGTAAATTCGATCGATCGGGCATCCCATCGGCTCCGATGGGATGATAAATATTTAATTTTTCGTTATAATTCAATAATCGCCCATTTCCTTAACAAATAACGACATTGTCGAACGCGTTCGAACAGGGCGTGTACGGCAGGACTCGTGGCATCGATCGGGACCCCGACATGGAGGACGGGAGACGATGGCTGGCATCGGCGTGGGTCGACATGAATGAAATCAGAAGCAGAAGGCGGCCGGCTCACGGTCACTTCCTGCTGGAACGCATCGCTGAAGGGCTGAAACTGCTTGCATAGTCGATTTCGTCTGGCCTCGTTCGTCTTCGCGCTCGTCTTCGTCGTTCGGTGAAATGGTGCTGCGTGAACGTGCCACCGTGGACTTTTGTAGGGACTTAACCGACCGAACCGACGATCCTTCCGATTCCACCGATCGATCGATGCGTTGCGATCGCGAGCTGCCCCGTGTTCTGTTAATAAATAGTTTAGTGCTCATTTTTGCATTGTAATTTGTTTCCCTTTCCCTCCCTCCGGGAGGAGTGGGGTGGCTCGGAGAAGGGGTGGCCAAGGATAGTGGGCTGCTGAAATGGCCATGCTCGAAGCCGTCAAGCGTCATGCACCAAATTGAGAGTGCGACCGGGGCAAATCCCCCCGCGATGATGGACTACTGGCCAAAGGGTGCAAGACGCGTTTTGCGGATGAAGCAAAACAACAGCAAAAAATTAAAAAAAAAACTGCCAAGAAAATGGCAGCAGCGTGCGAGCTCCCGAGGAGCCCATCCGCGGAAACGGGATGTCAGGAACGCGCAAAAATGTAGCCATTTTGCCTTCCCTGCGCATTCCGGTTCGGCCCATCGCTTTTCGTCGTCGTCGCCGTCGTCGACGTTGTCGTCATCAAAGTAGCTCCGAGCGGTCGATCGAGCGAGGGCAACTATTAATGGTAGAATACTTAAAAATAATTGGCCAACCGGGGGATAAAATTACTACTTTTTTCGCCTGTTTCGTCGTCCGCCGGGGTCCGTCGCCTCCGCCGTCACTGTTTCCCCCAACCGTGCAGGGTGGCAGTTTAATTAAGAACACGGACGACGCGCGCTACTGGGAAGCGGTTCAGCTGGGTGGGAAGAGAGCTAGGGGGTGAGGGAGGGGAGGGAGGATGAAGTGTTCCGTTGTGCGTCTCGCTTTTGCGATACGGTTTTTTCCTTAGACGCGATATCGACCAGAATCGATGATGATTGCGATGATGATGGAACGGTGGAAATGATGGTTCGCGTGGTGGCAGTTTGGGGCGTGCGCAAAGGTACGGGTTTTAATTTGAGACACATACGGCGCGGCCACATACGCACGCATACGGTATTTTTATTCATTAGTATTCCTTGAATCGGCGTGTCGTTTCGCGTGGCATCGGCACGAGAGTGCGGCCCAAAGCGAGATGGATCGATTGGAGCGGCGAGCGGGCGCGGAGAGCAGAGCTCGAGATCCGATCCGATCGGTTCGGTGCCCTCCCCCCGAGCCGTCCCATCCTTCCGGTGACCGTGACCATGAACGGTGGGGTGTGTTATTTGGAGCAATTGGCGTGATTGGCAGCCTTTTCGCCGGTGGCCAAAGGCTGGCACGAAACAACAGGTGGCCGGTTCTGGGCAACAGACTCCAACCGGGGTAAGCGTGCCGTGCGGATGGAGGAGAGGGATTCGGAATGCCACCAATTGGGTCTACAGCCGCCCGGCAGCAACTTTCGGAGTTGCAGTATTCTTACGTGGTGCTCGGATTGGGAGTGGCGTGTCGATGTTGGTCGCTATTTTCCCATCTTCAGGTCACTGCACTCGCCGCCTGGTAGGGACGCATCTGGCTTCTGATCCATTCCGGAGACACTGGATAACGAAGACATTGCTTGAAGATTGTAGTATTGACGGAGCAATCAGTGATGAGTTAAATTTAAGGAGCTATGGAATTAAGAGACTTCAACATATTTCGATAACCCAAGAGAAGATGAGAGATGTGAATTAAACATGTGAGTAAGTGCGTTGTAACTGGTTTGATACGAACTATCATTATCAAACATTAACCAGGGAAGGTTGGTGTCGCATGTATTCTAGTAGAGCTAGTAGAATAAAAGCTATGTTTAATAAAAGTCATTGTGACGTTCGAAAAGCACTAACGAATATTGTTTTTATTAAAAATAAAAGTATGAAAGGATACAAAATTAAAAGTAGTCTCTGAAAATGAAAATAAAATTATAAAAAGTTTGAATGGAAAAGAGTTACATAAAAATCTTTCCGGCTTTGTCTTCTAAACTTCGGGTTCCCAATTTGTGTTTTTAATATAAACGGTGCTATTTACCGTTCCTATTGATTTGTTGTTGTTCCTATTTGTAATTGCTTTTGTGTTTTTATTGCATATTCATAGCTAAGCGTTATTTTTTTTACTTGTTGACTGTTATTTATGAAATCAATATCCATAATTTCTTAAGGTTGGTTTCGATTAATACGTGCCATTCTGAACAAATGATTTCTAATATCGTGAAATTGTGGAAAATATAAAGAAACCTCATGGCCCCACATATAATTCTAAAAAAAAAGAAGCATTCTTTAAGTAAGAGTTGACATATCGCTTTAGTTAACGTGTCAAATTACATGGATGCTAATTTTCACTTGCACCGTTTTTTGTCAATAACCAAAGCTTGAGGACCGGAACCAAAGCTTGATTGAATTAACTGAAACTTGTCCATTTAATTTTTTATGTGATTTCAGAAGGTTTTTTAATATGAATTTACAATTTTTCATTAGACTTACTCTGATATGATAGGTTTATATCTGATATGATGGGGTATATAATTTTCTTTTTTTTAATTATCTGAAAGCAGTTTTTTATAGGAATAAGTTCAGCTTGGTCACTATTTAAATTTGTTTATTAAAGCAAATAGTGAACCAGTTTCCTCCGGAGCAAGGATAGTGCAGTTGGCAAGTGCCATAATGTCGCGTTAAAACGCCACAATGAACGTTCGGTCGTTTGCCGTTAGTTAACGATATTCGGGTGGCACATCGTTGGCGTTGGTCGCATGGCAGACGGTAAATGGCGGTAACGAAAAATAAACACCCCACACAAGCGCATGGTTATCGTGTGTCTGTCCTTCCTGTTCGCTTGCCCGGGCGGACGCCGATGTCGCCTTCTGGTGCTGCTGCCCGACCGGCTACTAAACCCCGAACCTATCCTAACAAAATAAAAATTGAGACAGGTTCGTTGACCCTCTTTCCGGTTTCCGAACGGCCACTCCTGCCGGGCGTACTCAGCCAGACGCTACTCCTTGCGTTGCCATTATCACGACGGCAACCACCATTTGCTACCGAGTGTTTCTTCGTGCTCCCTCTCTCTCTCTCTCTTTCTCTCGGCGACTCTTTCTTTCCTTTTTGCCTGTTTCTTCTCCCCACAGACGTTCGTTCCGAATTGGTCTACGCGAGGAACTCGCCGCCGTGGAGCTGCTGCAGCGCGCCATCCCTGCAGTCCATCCGATCGCAGTCCTTACGGCGTCGAGCTGCCATGGTTTGGGGTTGTTGGGTTTGAGTGATGGGACGCACTTTGGAACCGCGCCGCACTTCACTCACACACAGGACGCGACCGATGCACGATGGAGCGAAGCCGGGATAAAAATCAAAAATTCATTTTTGGATTTCAGAAAAATGAGATATGTTTTCTTAAACTACAAGATGAAACTAAGAAATGACCCAAAAACTAGAGCATCAGTTCTTCCAGGTTCTGAGAAACAGCCCGTCAAAGTCAAGATTTGTGAAAATATTGCGTGAAAAATTGAAAAAAATCCATCAACTTTGAAGGTCTGTAACTCCTATAATAATGGCCGGAATCGGATTTCAAGCACAGTTTTGGAAAGGTTTATTATCATGCTTTAAAATGGTTGACAGTTTAAGGAAATTGAAATTGAATGTCACAAAATATTAAGGATTGTTTCGCAAAACTCCTGGAAAATTTTTCAATTTTCTGTTTTTAACCTTACGCCATCGCTAAGGATTGTGAAAGATTGTAATATGATGCATACCCACTTATAGCCTAGAATGTTTTGTAACAATAAATGATAGTTTTTTTTGCGCATACGCGCGCATCTTTACGTTATTCTGTACTTTATATGTGAAGCTTATAGTTTATCACCTACTAGGCGTCTCCATCATGCCATAATGCAGCATCATGTGTGGTAATAAATATATGAAATTCTCATTCAATGAAATATAGGTCGATGATCGTATTGTAAAAATGTGAAGCAGGGTAGTGGTTGAACATCACGTAAAAGGGGAAAGACAAGCCAAGTCACTGGCAAAGAATGAAATTAGGTTTGGTTTGCTTTGAATGCATTAGGTCGCTTTTTCTTGTTCTACAGTTCACAAACCCATCTTTTTATACCCAAAATTCCTATTAATAATGTACCCTACACTAAAATTTTGTTCTGTTTGTACCCTTGGTGAATCACACTGCGTGTAGAATAATTGAAATGCAAAAAGCAGAAATCTTGCGGCACCTTTCATCTTCTTTGTGTGATTCACTAAGCGTCGTATTATTGCGCTCGTGGGGCATTGACGGATCTAGTGAACACAGCATTTACAATCAACTGTTTCATGGTTCCTGAGAAAATACTGCATGAGACAGTGATTAGCTAGTATCAGCATTAACTCCTATCCGTCTTTCGTTCATTAGTGACAATTCAGATATCATCTGGATAAACTTGATGCCCCAAAGTGTTGGTTCTGCAGGCCAATTGTGATCAAGTTTGCGAAAGATTGAAGAGAAAAAGTTATACAAATAGTATAGTATGAAATCAAAAGCCAAATAACCAGGTTAGTTCCTTATACAATCCAGCTAAATGAAACAAGTTATGTGACGGTAAATTATTCATTTTACATGAGTTGAATTGATGGAAATTTTTTTGCATATTTAACCGACGCTATGGATACGCAAACATGTTGTATGTATGGAGCAAAACTAACAGAAATGAGCAGTGTAGAGCACTTATAAAATGGATTCCAAATCCTGAGAATTTATCTTATGTTGGATGAGATTTTTCGAATGCTTGCTTCACATTTCGTACAGAATTGAATTTAAAAAACGGAAGGTTACTAAAAATTATAAAAACATGTACAATAGTCAAAAAACATTGTATTGGAAAAGATGTACAAGGAATTTGGTGTTAAAGTAGATGAACCAAGGTGAATGGGTGGAAATAGTACGACGGGAAATGTCTGTCGTCGGGTTTTTTCAAACATAGAAAAATTGAGCGATATTTTGCAAATAGAAACAGAACTTATAGAAAGGATTCGAAATATTTTAATAGCCATCAACTGTAAATGATCAAGGTCCATTGGGATCCTTAGGATAGGAAGCAGCAGAAGGTGGAAATAAAATATACAGAAGGGATAGAAGAGAACACGTCCGTAAAATGTAACGAGAATTCAATATTAAAGACATTTTTATGAGAGCATTCTTTTATTTAAATTTAAAAAAAATTAAATTTAAATAAGACTTTCATATTTAAAAACATTCTTCGTAGATTACAGCTCCTCAAATAGTAACAGACCCTTGCCAATTCAAAACCAAGAATATGATGGTACAAGCTCAGAATAGTTCAGAAGTTATGTCCACGTTAGATGCTTTAAATATCAATTATTTTCCAGATAACAATATTTGGAATGAAATTTTTTTGTAAATTTAGTTTGTTTGATATCAAACTAAATAAAATCTTTCAGTTAATATAAAAAAAGATTGAAAAAATAATGCACCCATAGAAAAATCCAAAAATATGTTGTTTTTGCAGCGCCACCTGGCGGGATTGTCCAGAAACATCATAATTTCGTGTAATATAATAGTATTACACGATATTACAATGAAAAAATTGCAAAACATTTGATTCTGAATTTTATCCCGACAATTTGCTCTTTTCGCTCCATAGTGCGATGCCGTACGCACTGTAGGGCCGAAAAACCCCCGCTAGGCAAACGTCCCGCGAAAGTATTAGCAAGTCTTCCTTTTTTATTATTTTTAGCCTTCCTGTGTCGGAGAGGCGTCGTGTTCGTTAAGGGTAAAGCGGAGGCAGCGGATCATGTTTCTTGCTAGGTGCCGCGAGGTCGGATATTAGAGCCACGATTTATTTAAAGAGTTATTTTTATATCTATAAATATTTTCTAGACAATTGTTTATTTATTCATTCGTTGATGATTTTGATAATTGTTCAATCCCATTTTCGGCTGAAAACATGATTTATTCATTCTTACTTGATATGTGATACATGCACCTTTACTTGTTTATTTTAACTACTCAAAAATTTAGATGTTGTTCACCAAACAACATACAAAACCAGTCCAGATTAGAGTTGTGACTTATGAAATTTTTGCCGAGATTCTCCCACAGAAGATTCATTCAAATTGATCGATGAATCTTATAGGATTTAAATCTTAAAGCATGTTTGACGAATATTTAAAGAATCTTCATGATTGGTTTGTGATAGTGGGTCGATCGACCAAAACAAAGAGGATTAACCCTTTTCGCTTTAGTGATTTTTTGGGCTCCACTAATTAGTTATTAAAACAATTGAAAATCTTTAGGGTTCATGAATCTAAAAATCAAAGCAAAGAGAACCCAAGTAACATTTTAAGTTTTATCATGGTTCTAACGATGTTGTTCATTCTCATCATTAAGTCTCATCTTAAGAGTAAAATATCTTAAAGGCTGTGATAAAACTTTCATAAACCCGTTTTAAGTGTAAGAGGGCCCACTCTACAGAACGTTGTCAAAACCATCCCTTAAAACCTTTTCTAGACCAAAAATCACTGATTGGGTTTAAGAGAAGGTTTTAAGAAGGACTTAACAGCGTATTTACAGACTCTTCAAGTCTACTAAGATTTTAGACTTAATGAGCGGTTTTATAGCTATCCTCAAAAGGTTTTAAGGATGTCAAAATTATTAAAACTATTTTGCCTGCTGAGAAACCTCTATAAAACCAATTGGACTTGGTACACCCATGTTAAAACATTGATAAAACTTGTTGAAGTCTAATAGGTCTTGGAAATGTTACTTGGGAACCTTCTATCTGAAATATTGCCAACCCATTTAGCTATTTGCTCTGTTTATTTACCAACTATTGATTCAATCAATAAGAAATTAAACTATGGCACATCGGGTTTACGTTCTGCTTTGCGTATGCCATACATCACCTATATGCATAACCTCATTAAGAATATTTGCTTAAGCCATCCAGTTCCCAAATGAAAAGCAAAACTCCTCCAGGTGCAAATTAATGGCGCAAATTCCTCATTAAAATTAAAACCGCCCCCGTTCCCAGCTTGTTCAAGTATTTCGCGGTTAGAATCGAGCCAACGAGCGGCTTGCAGAAAGCTGCAGCGTATACACACCATATGTGTAATGATGTATGACGCCGAGAGTCGGCAACGGGGCCAAAAAGCGTACCCTTTTGAGGGGCATACATTTTGGGCCAAGATGCAAGGCTGGTCAAGTACCGAGCGGCGGATGGCGGAGAGAAGTGAGAAAGAAAATTATAATTTTCTAATTACAATTTTTACGGCGCGGTCCGCCACCGCCATTGATAGTACATAATAAGGATCGCGAGAGAATGGGCTTTCAGTGGGCTCGTCTTGGTGGGCAAAAGAAAATTTGAAGCGTAAAATATGATCTGGCTTATATGCTGCGGCCAGGATGCACAAGAGCTCTAACGGAGGGCGAGTGTGTTGAGCCGTCCGGTATGTGATGATATATTTATCATGCGAGGCGTTCCGTGCATGGAGCTTTGTATTTGTTCGTTTCTTTTTCGTTGTCGCTATTTATTTGGCACATGACGAATGTCGCTTGATTTGCTTTAAAAGAAATGAGAAATGAAAAAAGATTGAGATTGCATATTGAGTGTACAGAAAGAGATGGCAGCTCATTGAGATGTGCTCATTTCAGCGATACCATCATCGGTTGGCATGGAGCGAGCTTGCAGATGGACAGAGCAAGGCGTCGTTAGACAGTTTAATGAGGTTCGGTTTTCAACACAGCGTTAATTTGAATTGAATGTGTGAATGTATGTTCTAGGATGTGATGATAAATACAAACACAATTGGAACGATCCGTTAAAATTTGGTGGAAATTAAGTTACAAAACCCGATTTCCAAGTTCAACATATTTCTTATAGCATTTCACTTATGTACTAGAAATTTGTAAGAAAGGAATTGAAAGCTCATAAGGAGATTAGTTTTAAGTTTTTTAACTTTCTTCTATCTGTACAAGAAATGTGAATGCTTTAAAATTGATTGGAAAATTATAGGGCTATCAAATATAAAACTGTTTATATTCTATTGACCAGGATGTAGATGGTGCAAACCGATCATCATCGGGAGGTTTTAAAGCACTTTTTGATATATATTTTTGCAATGTCGATGGCTACAATTGATCTTTTTTCATATTCGAACGAGGCTTTAAATAGATGGTATGAACATCGGCGTAGATATCTCTTCAAACTCTGGCGAAAGGACAAATAAAGAACTGTGCTTTAATTGTGATCATAATATCTCAAAACAAGCTGTCGGTGATTTTAAAATTAAACTATATTTTTTCAATAATTTGTTTTGTTCTAGATTGTACTTCAAACTGGTGAAATAGATTTAAAGGTATGAAAAGTTGTGATTCTCTTCAACAACACGCTCGCTATGCGACGTATGAGGTTCAATTGCATCACTGAAGTAAGAATTTGCCATAAAAAGTTGAAAACTTTGAGGAATGCAGAATAATATACTCTGTGCTCATCATTCGCTCTTCGGTTTTGCATAACGATCGCTTTTTTATCAATGCAACTGAATTGTTCTAGACATTAGATCCAACGGTTTTTTTCATTTTGTGTATTTTTTTTTTGTTTTAAACCAACCACCTTAGCTTCCCGATCGGATAGTTTATCTCTCCCTTGAATAGCTAATGTATATGGTTTTTTTTCTTTGCATTCGGAACCACACCGAGCAGGGGTGAATTCATAATAAGACCTTAATTTTAACGCCCATTTCACGCCGAACATTAATCACGAACCGACTTTGATATTCCACGGCCGTACGCCGCAGGGGGTATGCTACAAAGAAAAGCTTGAAAAACCGGGCGCTGCTTCCTACATGAAAATAAAAACCCACTGAGCTGGAAGCATTAATAGATGCCCCACCATGGAGGGGTGCGCAAGGGACCAGCCGGGGGAAATTCTGGCAAATACTCGCGAAATGATCCAAAGTGCAGTTGAACATCGGGTGCCGATGGGGGCGAGGGCCCCCTGGTACGCTGAGCATATAAATAAATATAAATAGTTGAAAGAGGCAAACAACCATTAAAGAATAGAAATGTTTAACAACGGAAGCGGGCAACCGGAACCAGGGTGCCCGGCGTCATAATTGTGAGAGAGTGCGGTGATGGATGCGTTGGGAGGCTTTTTTTTTTTTAATTCCTACCCCTATTTTTGTTTTGTTGCACAATTTGTGGCCGGAAGGGGTTGGAGCTGGTTGCTACCGAACCGCGGTTAATCTCGCGAAACTGCAACAACCGCCGGAATGCAAACACTGCCGAATGGGCTGAGAATTATTGTTGTTTGCAAGGGGCGTGGAGGGGTACGCACCGGAGTGGTGGAAGAAACCTATGATTCAAAAAGCATTCTTGAACTCGAGCAACAAGCGCAAAGTTTTTCCCAAAAGCTTAAAACGCCCCGACGACGGTGGATGGAAGGTTTGGGGGGGGAAGCACCGATGGCATAGAATACTGAAGCTAACATGTTCCGGACGAGTGTGTAACACAAGAACTGGCAGCAGCGCCAGCATGGACGCCAAATGAACATCATGCGTAGTCTCATTATGCTTGTGTGCAATTTAATCAATTCTAAGTTGAACGCAGGAACACCGTGTACTCCTCACCTAGGCGGTGGCGGACGGTCGGACATGGAAAAGGGGGAGATGTTGTTTAGTTGCTGTTTGTTTCGCGAAACAATTCGCGGTTCTGATCGCCGAGACGCAGCGCTAGGGCCCGAGATAGGCCGAGGAATTTAATTGAAGAGAAAAATCGCGACGGTCCCGTTAAAATTGTGCAGCTCCGGAAATCGGCCTGGCCTGGGCGGGGAGGGCTTCTGATTCTTGTGCCTAAGGGTGGCCTTTGGGGAGGAGCGGTTGGAAGGATGTTCGGAGGGCGTGGAGCGGCAAATGTAAAGGTGGGAAAGCCAGTCACAAAAGCGCCCGGTCGTCCAGAGAGCGACGGGGGGAATGAGGCCCGCGAACGAAACGGTGCGCGGAACGCGGATCGTCCCGTTTGGATATATTGTTTTTGACGCTAGGGCGGGTGAAGAAAAAAAAAGTAATTATGTGTATCATCGCTGTGGTGTAGCTGTTGCACGGTGCAAGCTAAATATGCGGTGATAACATACATGGTCTCTCACGGGGCGGAGGACTAAGGGCAGCCGAAAAGGGCGCGACGTAAGCGAGAAGCTGCGACCCCAGGCTGGCCGCGCGAAGGGTTGATAAACTCTTCCGATTCGCGACGCGGAATCTGGCCAGACTGGGTCGCCTCGATTGTGGTCGTTGCGCTGTTAACATCGATGCCTTTCGACCTCGCAGCCCGTCGCGTCGCACGGCAGCCAGCGAAACATCCATCAAATTTACATAATTATCAGTGTGCGCGGGACGCGACAACCGTCACGGGACTAAACTCGCTCGTAAGCTCGCGTTCGTGTGGTGTCTTAAAAGCTGATGTCTCAATTTTACTCTGGTTTGTTGGGCTTCTGTTACCCAGTTCTGCGATTCATTTTTCAATAACCCTTCCAATTCCAAGCAACGATTAAATTCATAAGAAAATCTCTGTACATACCTTAATATCCTCCAGGGACTTCGAGATCTTACGGATAACATGATGTGAATAGATCTCTTGACCAGAGACGGATCATAGGGTAAGCCAACTATGCAACTGCTTAGGCTTTCCAGGAATCTTTGCTGGCTTGAATCCAGGAAAACACTTGATATCTTTTCGGATTTACTTTCGAATGAATTTGCGAAGTTAGAATGCAGCATCTGAGAATGGCATTTATGATAAAAATTGAGGCTAATTTGTCACAAGAGAAAGATTGATATTAAAATCGTTTAGTTTTATTTACAAAAACAACAGTTTTCACCTCTAATAACGCGCATAAATGTATGTATCAATTATAGAATCTTTTCGTGATGTATATGATAGAGATATCATTTTTGACAATTTATCAAAGGAGGAAACTCTTAGAATGGTTTGAGGATTATGGAAGTATATGAATGAGCAAATGAAATCTCTTGCATATTTCCAAACATTAGAATAATCCAAAACATATTGAACCTGCAATTTAAATAGCCGAAATGTTATCTAAGAAAAACATATCCATGAGCAAAAAATTTAATAATTTTGTATAGATTTATGTCCAATCAGCTATTCAAAAAATTTGTGATTTTCCACGAGAAAACCCACATAAAAATGGTTTTGGTGAATATAATTGAAGTGAATCGTCGTTTAATCTTAGCTGAAATTGTATTTTTGCGTTTATTAAGCTATATTTATTTTTATCATTTAAGTGGTGAAAAAGTTACGCAGTGTATGTTTTATGGACCTCATCTTATAGCTGCTTAGGGCCCTGAGAACCCTCTGATATCTAACAGCAGCGACTTTTGTTCGCCAACCGTTTGATGCCCAGTGATAATGATACGGCATCCGTGCAATAGGTTGATCATTTAATTTTCAATCGCCTATGCCCTTGGATCCTTCTCGCCTTCGTCATCATTTGCTTCGTTGGGGTTGAGTCGACATCAGCTACGAATCGAATCCGAGCGATGCTTGATGATTCATAATGGTTTTGAAATTGTCTCTGCATTCATTAACGTGAAACGCTTCCTCCAGAATGGGCAGAATCATCCGCAGGTCGAGCCGCTCGGGAGTCATGAAGGTCAGTAATTTATTTGCATTACACGGGCTCGGTGCTTTCCATACTGTTTGGCGTAAGTCCGATGTGATGAATCTCTAAGGTAACGCCAGATAAATTCACTTAAAGTTTATCGCCTCTAAAAAGTGGCGTGTAGCTTTTTTGTAACCTTTAAAAGCAATTCAAGTCATCAGTGAGCCTTATTCAATTTAATGCATTACAGGAACTGACTGATCTTTATCGATTGAGTGATGATTTCTAGGAGTAATGAAATATCTTTAAAATACAAGCGAAAATGAAATACAAGCGGGTCTTTTGTTTGATGGCTCTAGAACAATTTAAAAATATAGTTTCGGATGATTTTTTTTTGTATTTTAAAAGAGTCTAGCCACGTCTTATGATTGAAACGATAAAATTCAGAAAGTTTTGTCCTATTTATTCAAAACTAATATCACGCTATGTAAATAAATACCCTACTCTTGTGGTTTACAATTTGTGAAAAGTATACAATATTGTACAATTATATTATATGCTCGGCAATCAATGAAGTGTTTCCACATTTAAAATATAAAAGAATAAATTGGTTTCTTTCAGTAGCTGTGATTCATTAACACATCGATTTAATCCTATGTTGAAACTTAAAACACCGGTGCTCATGAGAGATTCCTTGTTTTTAAGTTTCTCCTTTTCTTCGGTGTAACGGCCGTTTTTGGTCATGCCTAGCCAAACATTGAAATTATGACAATTGTGGAAAACGACAAATGCTTGTAATATTCAAATTTAGAATATGAAATAATTTTCAAACATTTTTGAAAAGTCTACGACTTAAAATATTTACCAACAAACATCAAAATTCATTGACCAAGTGTTTTGCTAGAATTATAATGTGAATCGTGTTGCATGTCAACGGTTGCAATCGCGACGCGTGCCAACGAGGCTATTTCTATTACTGCGATGACAAAAAGGAATCTCACTCTTAAGTTGTGCTGTGGTCGGTGCTTGCTGTTTAGATTTGTTCGTATGTTTTATTTTTTCTATCCTCTCCTCTAGGTTTCCTGTTGGCCAATTCAAACCCGACCGCACTGGACACGAGGGCTCGAAACAAAAAGCTCGCCACAAGCGGGTAGTGTAAAAACGGCTCCCACGACAAGGTTACCATAAATCAGCGGCAATGGCCAGGCGCAGCGTTAAGCTAATACTCGCCATTATCCAGCGTCGCGTACGGAAGGCAGAGGATGGAAGCTGACGTGGTGGGAAATCTAAAATTCTAATCGCTTCGATGGTATAAATCATGCTCAAATCGTGGAATTGAATCGAACGAACGAAGGCCTAGGAGCAGGAAGGTAGGCAGTGAAAAAGTTAAGGTTGCTAAATGATCGTAACGCGTCGGGCTACGTGGCCCATGGTAGGGATCTTAAGATTACTCAGCGGCCGAAGCGAGGTTTCGATTGGTTGAAACCGAAAGTTTATGGCCAGTTCGCATCTTGTGTGAGTTGCATTTGTTCAATAAACAGCGATTTCTAGGTGACCGTGAATGCAAAAGCTTCTTTCGTTGCTCTTAGAAGGTTGCTGAGAACCTTTTCCGATCTGTTAATGGTGTTAGTGGTATACTGAATAACGAACGGTAATATTTTATAACCTTTAGGTTTGTTCTTTCATGTAGGCAAAGTTTTCCTTATTCTTGCCATTATAATTGGCGACTAATAATAAATTGTATTTATGTACCCTTTTTGTGTGAAATTCTTTGCTTGTGTCTTTTCGTGCTACAAGTGAATGGACTTCTAATGCCATCGACATCGATAGTTAGAGGCTCACCAGCTATCGGCCATTTGATAGATTCATCCGACTTCATAAATGTATACGCTGTTTTCCTTGAAGTATGCTGTGTGTCGTTAGTTTTCTTTTTTTCAATATTGCAATGTGTAATGAACGCGAGTGACACTGGGAGGCGTTATCATGGCACTGTAAACACTGGCACAAATGAATTAGAAATAGAACCGTATTGTTGGCTGGCATGTTTCCGCCCGGTCACAATGTGCACTGTCACAGTCAGGGTTTGACCGTGCGGAGCCATTTTTCTCCATTGATGCCATGATATGTTGTGGATTTCATTGCACACCATTCTGAAGGAATTTGATTGACAGCTAATCGTCGGAGCTGTGGCGACACGTTCGACCCCGAGGCAGAAAAAATGTGGCGCAGGTGTTGTATTATTCATCGGTAGAATTTTAATTTCTGTGTTTGTCGATTCTGTTTGAAAAGATTTCGCTTCGCCTTTCGTGCGGTCAGCATGATTGCGTTTAACCTTTTACCGATCAGAATCAAGAACGAAGGGTGCAGTTTGTTCTGGTGCCCTTCTTTTTGTTGATAGAAGTGTGTTTACAAAATGATTTAAAAAGATACAATTCCTTTCGCTCGTTTTTAATGCCAAAGCCATCTTGCTTTTTGGGTCATACGGTCTTCTGGTTTCGCAATTCCTCATTTCATTAAATATGCGAATCACAATGTCGGATATCCTCAAAAACGTATACGAGAAATAAGTTGATTTTTAAGGCAAACAAATAGTTACCTCAAAGGATTATAAACATGCCTGCTTTTCCAACTCAGAGTAAATTAAAGTAAAGTAAAGTGGTTTGATATTATTTTTTATGATCATAATAAATCAAATTTGGTAAGTTTGTCGTATTTTAAGGCTTTTACAGTCGTCTGCTTAAAATATTTGTTAAAAAGTCCATATTTTAACGTCCATATTATAAAACGAAATGATATTTGTTTCTAAAGAACGAACTAAAAACAAAATGTGTTGTCATAAGAACCATCCCTCTGTGAGTAAGCCGAGCTTCCTGGAAAGAAATCTGGTATTTAACTTATTTTGAATTGAACTTATGTAGAATTTATCATTTTTATTTCCCACCACGACTTCAAACATTATTCTAAGCGTTTTTCTTTATTTATTTTTTATTCTATTAGATATATTGTAAATATATAAATAATGATTAAGTATTATACCTGCTGGCAGATATTATAACTTAATAGAAACGTTAATTTTCTAAACGAATGATTTTAAACGAATGATGATTTTAAAAATAGTGAATAGTCAGGGCTTGTTTATACTTATACGGCGTTATAGTATTCTCCCTCCGTCAGCAGTACCGCAACATCCATCATACCAAAATGAATATTCTCCCTAGGCAATAATAGCATCCTATTGCAGGCATCATATTCGAAGGATTTATTTTCTTACACAAAAAGGAACAATTCGTGTGAAAAAAATGTATTCAAGATTGATCTTCTATTTTTACTGCATCCGACGTGTCGGTTACGCGATAAAAGCAAAGCAAGCTACCCGTCGCAGCAAAAGCATCTTGATTCGCAAACCGAAGGCCACGGCTCGCGTCGAATCGAAATTAACTGCAATGACTGCGATGCCTTTTTAGCCGCCTCCGGGTAGCCCATTTTGAGTGTTTTCTAACGATCGCACTGCCGTTGTCTCGGCCATAGCCAATAGCGATGATAATTTATCACTTCGAGACGCGAGACGCCGCTGAGCCGGCGCTTCCCGCACCGAGCGAGGGTCATGCGATGGCGGCGGTTCATGGAGTTCCTTTTCCTACCGTGACCACCGCACTAGCACCAAGGGGTGGGTTTTGGGGGGGTGGTCGCGTCCGAGGTCGCGCCTGTCATTAGCCCATATGTCAAACGTTGATAGAGATCCCCACTAACGGGCCGATCAAATCTGTCCATCGGCGGTGGTATTTGTGTATATATGTGTGTGTGTGTGTGTTTGTGTGCGCGAGCCAGCAAGATGGAACGGCTAATCGAAATTAAGCCCTCCCGCTAGTCAAACTTCCAAGGCCAGACCCCGTGGTCGGCCATCTTTGACTAAAGCTTATTCTTAAAATGGCGACCAGCTTCGAGCTGACTCGATATTGGCCGAAAGAGTGCGGGTGCTAGATACGCGGGTAGAGGTGGAGAGACGGCTAGAGAAAAATAGAATAATTTAATTCGAACGGCCGAAGGGGGTTTAGGGGACGGGGTGAAACACCCAGGGGTTCACAAAAAGTTGATCCGAAGTCGGGTCGTCGTTGTTGTTGTGCTTTGGCCCAAACGCGGCGCGAAGTTCAATGCGATGCGCCCGGGGGTTAGTTAAAAGCATTAGGTGGCGGTGGTGGTGCAGCAGGGCAAGAAGTTGTTGCAGTCCGAGAGGGCCGAATGTCGTTGGGGGAGAGGAAAAATCCGAAACAAGACAAATAAGCATTGATCTTAGACCTTGATCCGACAAACGACGAACGTTTGTGTCGAATCAAATATCGCCAGCGCTCGTTCGAGAGAACGGTTTGCCGCTCGATGCCGGAGTTTGCAGGCAGTGTAAATGCATCCAAACGATAGAATGCGCCTGCAGCAGAGCAGGACAGTGAGTGTGGTAGATGTGGATCTACAAACAAAAAAGATCTAAGCGAGAGCGAGAAATGCAACCGCAAAATAAAACAAAACGTTAAAAAAAATGTCCCACCTCTAAATCTTCGGTGGGCCTCGGTGTGTTGCAGCACGGGTGCACTTGTTGGAGTGCACAGTTCGTGCAAGCTGCATTCGATACTGCAGGTGACGGGCCGTGCACCGGGGCTGTTGGCGCCCTCTCTCCCCTGCTGCCCCTGCGGGGAGGCACGCGCTGACAGCCGATTGTTTGGCAAATCGTTACTATTGCGCCATGAAATTACTCGTCGCTCGGGGCCACATAATTGACATTCGCAGAAAGCGCACTCTTGAAGTTTGGACGACCCGAGGGCCGACATTCGGGTTGCATAGATGGAATCACGCTGTAGCGAACTGCCGTTTGCACTTGTGTTCGTCAATGGATGTGGGATTTTTTGTTGCTCCTTCTCGTCGCAAGCTGAACTACATCCAATTCAGTCGACACTTGCGGTAGCAGCGTCAAACAAACATATTCCTGAACGAAATGTTACAAACAAAAAACCTTTCCTTTCTAGTTAGATACGTTTTCGCTGGTATGTGAGGGCTTTTGTTGAAACTTATAATTAATGGCAAGCAGAACGTGCGTGGTTTTAAAAATATCGAAGTTCGGCATCCAAGCGCATAAACGTAAATGTCGAGTGGAGAGAAATTCACTTAAATTTGTTAGTTTTGATTATGACAGGGAAACAATATAGTCGTTTTTATACTGTGGTAGGGATGTTGGTGCATTTAAATTGTTTATTTTAAAACTATAAATCAATCATTAGTATACTAATATACTAATATACTAATCTTGTAAAGCAATTCTTCAATTCAATTCAAAGCAATTCTATTTACAAAATGCGATTTCTCCTACTGTCAAAATAACGTGGAATGATTTAAATTTTTGTTTTTGTTTTAATTTGCTATTTTAATAAATGGAAATGCAACAACATTTTTGTGCGAAAAGTACACCTCACTAAAGATATCAAGCACTCGATGGTGAAATAGAAGAACTAATGACAATTGCAATGATACGCAAATCAGAGACGAACAAAAGGGGCCCATTTCAGACAAAGACGTAGGACAGAATACCCAACTGTCAAAGTGTGTCGTCTGTAGTGCACTTGAAAGTTGCATTCATGTATGTTTCTGTATTTTTGTCTTTCTCTCGGAAATGAACGTTGGGCGAAAAAAAAGATACAGGCGTGCACCTCGAACAGAAAGTATTTGGACTATGGATGACGCACGCATACGGGAGCTGTCTGTTAGTTTTAGTAGGCAAAAATGCAAGCCAACAAAAGAAATTTCTATCAGTAGAAATGATAGATTTTCTTAAGAATACGGGAAGATAAATTTGATGTAACGAGTTCGTAAGGCGTTCTATTGAGTGCTATGTTTTTTTTCTTGATTTGTTTGGAATATAACGATATCGTCGTGAGTATAATTATTTTAAAGTGAATAAGCTTTGTTTTGAGTGCATTGAGTAGTTTTGTTGTTTAGTTTAATTTACATTTTTTTTATATTTTCCATTTTTCATATATAAGATAGATGTATGATTTTGTAGTAGTCGTTGGTGTAAAACTTTTTTTAAATTCTAAATTCTAGGCTAGCTTATTATGTTAATAAATGGTTTTCCACACAACGTTCATGAAATGTATTACCATGTATTGTATTTGCCTTTGTAATAAGTGTAAATGTAAACTATATAAATATAAGAAAAAATTCCCTCAATCACGTCGCTTAACCGAAAAAAAACTCGATAAGCTGAAAAACCATTCAAATAAAAAGAGGAAACAAAAGTTCGTTTGCCCTTTGCTGCTTCCTGTTTCGAATTTCATTCACTCGTCGCTTCATTGCGTCTTCAGTCCTTAGCGTTTCGAGTGCACCCTGTCTCCAGCAGCGTACGAACTGATCCCCACCCGAACGGGGCCGAAGGATCGTAGGGAATTGTTTGTAGTTCTAGCGTAAACAAAACCCATACAATAGGAGCACACATGACCGTACGCGTACACAAACGCGCCCAAACGATGATGTCCTCGGCAGGAATTGATAAAAGGATCCAGGCCATGTGCAGTAAATGCGGCGTTCACTTGATCCGGTAACGGGGATGCGTTTCGGAAACTCCGGGTGTTTGCGGGAGCCCCCGAGGTGGGGGACGAATGTGTTGCCTACAGAGAGCCATTGATATGTGCGTTACGGTGAGGCGGAAGAAAGGCGACTGGGATGGTGGTGGGATGTTGGAAAAAATAAAATTCAAATGATAGCGTGGAAGGATGATTTGACAGGACGGTCATTAATGGCACATGGTTCATATGGGCCGAGCGTCCCCGAGACGAACATGCTCCACCGTTCCTACACGCTTGGAAACTAGCTTTCCTATTCCAGGCCCTTTGAGGTGACTCTATGACTCCGCACGCATCCCTATCGCTTTCCGGTGTTTCAGCCACCCGTTGCACCGATTTCCCTTTGGTTTTATTCGAACATTTACCGACCATTCTTCGTCGGAATCTCGTCTTTAAGCTCTCGCGTTCTGTCCCACAAAGGGTTGGGAAAGGGTGGCGAGAAAAATACAGAAGCCAATGTAGACCAGAACGCACGGGGTGGAATAGAAAAACAATTTTCTGTTTGCAGGGCAGTTGAGCGATCAGAAGGGTGAAAGTTGCAACGGCGAAGGATGCTGAAGGCATTTTCCATGCGTTGAGGAGGGATGAAAATTTCGCCGGAACTCAACGATGTGCCGGTACGGGAAAACTGCAGAAGACTGCACGTATGTTATGTATGAATATCATAAAAAAAACTTTAATTTTTTTTAAATTGTTTTACGGAGATGTACAGTGATGTGTAAAAAGTATGAATTACTAGTTAAATAGGGATAATTATGAATTTATGTTAGTTGAAAAATATTATTATAAGAAGTTATTTTCTATAAAAACTCAATTTTAGTACTTTCGTTGATCTCAAATTATACAGGTTGATAAAGTGAGTTCGACATGCAGCATCAACCATCGTTTCAACCCATACTGTGAGCATGGAGCATTCTTCTAAGGGCTTCCCTTTCACCAGCGCTTAGGACGCATGCTATGCTGTAACGATAGGGGTGAAGAAAAAAAACCAAAGAATGATTATGTTTTTAAATTGGATACTTGCATCAAAAGGGAGGATGCCTTCGAGCGGAATGAAATCATTATCGCTGCTTAAATTGGTTTTTAAAGTGCCTATCGCTGATGCTGGGAAACGCTCAGCTCGGGATGGAGTCCGGCCCTTCCTATCTCGTCCTCCCATTGTAATGCGATCGATGCTAGAATCTGTGGGCATCTTGTCCTCGGTATTGTCATGCTCGGTCCCGCGGCTCGACCCGGGAATCGGCGGAACGCAGAATCGCCCGACTTCGCTGAAGGTGGCCCCAACTGGAGGATGGCCACGTGCTTCCGATGGGTGCCAGGATTGATGGAAGCCGGGTGGACTTACTCGAACCAATCGACTGTTATTGTTACTAACGCTCAATGGAACTTGGGCTGGAGTGGGGGAGAAGGAGAGAGAGAGAGAGAGAGAGAGAGAGCGAGAGACAGTCGTACTATTCATGCGTATACATAGCGACACACATAGAGAAATGTTTACCGGTAGGATATGTTTTCCTTGGTTTTCCCCTGAACTTTTTCCTCCAACTCAAGTTCGTTGACCTTTATTGCATGCGTTTGTGTTTCAGGAGCTAATAGAGTTAATAATATTAAACTAGAGATTTGGGTTGGTATGAACATAAGACCCATAAGAAAGTTCACCACTAATATTAAATGCCAAGGTTTTTACTTAAAGAAAACTAAAGTTTTGAATACAATACATAAATCTGGATAAAAAGGTACAAATTTTAAAATAGAATAGGATTGATATGTTAACAGATTTAAAGTTTAATATCAATGATGGCACTTTCAAATGCAATGCGGAGAAAGACCATTTCAACGTATTTCAATAGCAAATGGAATTAAAGTAGAAGCATAAAGCATGTTACAAACAATCTCTGGTGGCGTAGAAAATCTAAAGGATACTTAGTAATTACGAGGTGAAGTCAATAAAAAAATTACTCTTCATTTCGTGCTGCTTGTTACAGAGCGTTGCAAAGAAACGTTTTTCCGCTTTCCACCTATTTTATGTGTTTTCTAACTCTCTAATTTTATGTGTTTTCTTTTTCCTTTGACAGATGCAGAGGTTACTGAGAGTGTGGACTCACGGGTTCGAAATGTCTCCAACAATCAATAATTCATACTACGTATATTGTATGGCAAGTTTCACAAGTAAAGCTAATTTCATTTTTCTTCAAACCACATTAAGTTTCTTGCAAGTAATTGATTTCTTTATATCAATGAAAATGAAAACATGTAATGGAAAGTTTCGTTGCTTAAGTAAAAGTAATGTTCAAGTGAATAACCATAAACATCTCTTAAGCATTTTTATTTAACAGCTTTTTGGAAAACCTTCAAGTAAAGGTCAACTGTATGGAATGTTCCAAAATATTGAGGGCGATTTCAGAAAACATTATTACACCTAGAACACGGTTCCATTATCTGTAAGGTACACCACCACAAGGAAATCAAAAGCGAAGGAAATAAAAAAAAACATTACTGCACTTTAATGTATCGGACTATCCGATATGTCAATGGCTGAAAAATATTACCTTCCAGGTTGAATGTGTTCTTAGGAAAACTAAATTTTCACAACTTGCGTGAACATGGGTGGGAGGGGGGGGGGGGGGGGGGGGGGGAGGGGGGCCCTGTAGGAAAACCAATCTCCCCTCACGTGGAGTGCTGCACGCTGGCGCACCAGTGTTCTCGATGAAATATGTCAAACGGGTCAATATTGACCCACACGAGTTTGTCCTTTCGTGGATGTAGTAATATAGATTTCATAGCAACAATTGAAATCCCATCGAGCTTAGGCGGAAAGGAAAAGCCATGGAAGAGGAGGGGCCGCCTGTGTGCCCCCTTACGAAAGGGCGATTATCGATGCAAGATTAGTAGTGGCCCAGAACTGTGATGCGGTTGCGCAAATGCGGACAACTGCAAACGTTCGCTCATGGGCGCCATGTTGACAGATTGGTAGCGTTTGAGCAGCTTCTCCAAACAGTTTCGTCTGTAGGGCCCGGTAACGATGGGGCTGTTCAGGTGTTTTTTTGTGTACGCGTCCTAGCCAAAGAAAACCGAGCTGCTGAAGGGCAAACGGGTGTGCTCGGGAACCCGGCATCCGGTCCGGTACGCTGTGTGTACAAAGTGTTACAAATTATCATCCGGCCACGCTGGTTCGGACGGTGAAGCCGCCCGCCGTGGGCTTTAATTGAAGACGGCTGGGCAACGAGGCACCCTGGCCGGTGCCAAGTGCTGGCTTAATTTCCTTATAATAGCAATGCATGTACGCGCAGAATACGCTAGCCAGCGGCCTGGAGTTGTTTGGTGGAAGGCACCAATTTCATCGCTACGGATTTTGCGTTGCTTTTCCCGGCTTTCTTGGCCCGACTTCCTGGCCGATACGTTTTTTCTCGTCTAAATTTGATTTCTTCCGCCCCGGTGCCGGCCCCGTTATGATTTCCTATCATCCGGTTTGCTTTGCTGTCGTGATTCGTTGTGTTTTTTTCGTATTCATTTCAATTTCACCAGCCGACCCTTGACGAACCTCAGCACTTGGTGCAGGGTGCTAATCTGCTGCAACTGCAACTATGCGTAGTGCTGCTCCCGGCCGTAGTTCGTTGATTTGATCTGGAAGCGAAGCGAATGATTAATGAGCTTGAGTGGATATTTTTTCGTCGCTCCTTTCTTTTTGCTGTATTCCCTTGCAGCTAGCGCAAGGTTTCCTAACATCGGATTTCAAATCTAAGATGTTAAAAAAACACATCCATAAAGTAGGGATGTAAGAAAAGACTGAGAAGATCATATAAGTATGAAAGCCTAAGGCTTTAATGTAAGAAAGAAAAGTCGTCTTAGTTTATTGGAGATTCAACACTAACTTTCCATTTATTCGGACATGACATTTTTTCATTCTACAATTTAATTTCGTCAATTGCACTTTGAATGATTTTTCCGATTGTTTCATGAGTTTCTGCCTGTCATGTTGCTCTTGTAGGGTTATGTTGTTTATGTACATATGCATTGTATTCTGAACGTAGGTGAAATAAAAATGTAAATAAACAAATTTGAAGACTATGTTTCGAATAGTGAATGAAAGAAAATGGACTGGGCGGATTTGCATAGCGATTGACGTCTCTATTACAATCGTTATTTTCAAAGCAGTACGCAGTGTATAGAAAAAAAGCCTTGAAATACAATGTTTCTGTTATTTGAAGGATTGATTTACAACATTCGGTTATCCTGAATGCTTGTAGTGTTATATTCTTTATATTTTTTTAAAAGATCCCACGACTAAGGATGCCTATTCTATCATTAGCGTAATTGTCACATTCAATATTTATGTATTGCTATAGAATACTAGGTGTGCACTGTTTTGGAGACATGATTATATGGAATAATTCTCTTTAAATAACTTAAAATTGTTTTGTTTTTAAAAATCTTCAATCTATTTAATGGCATTTAGATGGCAATTGACCAGTAAAAAACAATATTCAATAAACCATCACTTTACGCTATGGAACTTACATGAAGCAACATGCCTGTGGGTTACGCATGTGAGTTGTTTTTGCTTTTACCTTCACGGTGTTATCATCACTCTACCATAGATTAGCTCGAACATGATCCACCCGGATCCATCCAGGATGTCCGCTATGCAATGGTTGTCTCTGGGAGGCTTTTTCATTTGGGAAATGAAACATTCAAAAGAATTTCAGCGACCGATAGATGAATGGAGCTGGAAAAAACTAAAAAAAAAGAAAACTTAAACAAAGAGCACCACTCATCGAGCCGCAATCCTTTCAATCGAACCAATTTCTATAGAAAGATTTATACGCCGAACGGAAACGCATGGAAAAACACGCACTGTCCAGCACGCCTGAAGCACGCCGCGTTGCAGCATAACAATTCAAAAGACCAACGCCCTCTGCGTTGGCGGATGAAGTGCAGGATTCCGATTCCGATCGGGCAAAACCGTACGAGAGGTATCCATCAATTTTTAGAATTTAAAAACCTGACGAATCCACTTTCATTCGGAAGCGCTGCTCGGGAAACTTCCGGGAGTGGATGCACGCATTCATCCCATCCGGCAAACTTCGCTTCCGAGACCGATTTCGATCCACTGAAAAGCCTGCGCTAATACATAGAAAGGTATGGTCATTTAGAGGCAAGCAGAAACGAGTGGTAGGCCTTTTGGGGGGGCTCCCCAAAGATCCCGGGTTATAGGTTTATCGAACCACGTAGTTTTCATTTGCAAGCGGTCGGTGATTGGTGTAAAATATGTTTCGCCGCCAACGCATATGGCAGGCACTCCTGATGGTTTGTGGAACTGGTGAGTCCCAAAGTTTCCGAACGGTTCTGAATGGTAGCGATACTTATCGGGGCTAACGAACGTGAAATAAAATTTCATACGATGTACGGGGAAAAAGTGGTCGTACATGTTGCTCCGGTGAAAGAGAAAAAGTTCATAACATCTGATGGCGATGATGAATGCCTGTGCGAAAAAGGATCTTTCAAGGGGACCAAAAGGGGGAGAGGGGGTAAAGGACTTCAAAAATGGTTTCCCGCACTGGCTCACGAATGCGTGAATCCAGGTAAAACCCCTCGCGGACGCTCGGTGGAGCTGGCGTGCACCGTGCATGAGCGGGGATTTATTTTTCTCTCATCTTCAATTAAAATAATTGATCCATAATTTATCCCCGGCATAAATCCACCCAACGTGCGTACATGGTAGGCGACGGATAAGGCCAGAATAGGGGGCAGTTCGAAGAAGTGCATGCAGGAAGCATCGCAGGATCCTAACAACCGAACGAACTAACTAGCAAATGCACCGGATAGCGGACCACTGGGTGGATAGTGGCGAATTCAGTCTTCAAACCATGGACGGCTTCGAGGATATTCTTCCGCAAGAGTTCAGGATTGTTCCTACGCTCACTAGCGATTACACGCCGTACGCACGGTGGGTATTGGCAACATTGATTTTAATGTCACAATGCTCAAAGTTTGGGTGATTCCAGAATTATATCAACGACAAATGCTTACAATATTCCCATGTCTTCAACTCTTACAGTTCAGCATCAAAGTCTGGCTGAATTATAGTAATTACCAACGACCTTAAATTTCTAAAATCGCTATTCTTGTTTACGAATTAAAGTTGGACAAGTTAGGAGCTGGATGACACCCATATATTTGTCCAACGTATTACGCTTATCCTTTCATTGTGCCTTCGCACATTCACCAGATGATACGCATACGTTCTATGCGCCTCGCCTCTCACTTGTTCTACGCACGCACGCGGTCCGCTTCGCCTTCCATCGTGGGGTTTCTTTCGTTCAGCCGTTGACGGAAGCCCACCTGCCTTTCCCGCCCACTGCCTTGGCACCGGTATGGATTTTTATTTTGCTGCTTTGCTTACGCCCTCTAACCATCGAACGCATCGTTTGCTGATGATGATTTTTATACATAAACCTGTTTACTTCCGCTACCTTCGGGCGGGCCGTCGGGCCACCAGAGGCTCCTGCCTCCCCTGTCTGCATCCATTCATCCATCCATCCATCTCGTATTGGGTGCATTTCGATCCCGTTGAGTTGACGGTATGTTCCTGTGTTCCCGGGGATAGGATTAGTATATTTTTAAAGAGGTTTTTTTCCCCGACCTAGCTTGGCCGGCGGGGGTCTCCCGGGGATCATTTCACCGGTTTCAGCGACAATAGCGAAAGCAAATAGTGCCCGCTCGTTCCGGTGCGTTGCTGTGGGTTTGCGTCTTTTAGCACCCAGGGTCGGAGGGGCGTGTATTTAGTACACTTTTAAAAGTGCACTTTGCTAGAATAATCGATTTTTCGTATCGAGTGCTTGGTTGGAAACTATAATTTTAAAACTCACTGCAACTGACCTACTATTTCAGCAAGGTTCACTGATATTTTACACATACATTGCTTGCGGGAACACTGCTCGATGGTTGTTACACTAGTGAGGGTTATAACACAAACAATAAATTGTTTTGTTTTGTGAAGCATATTTGCATATTCCGATCAAATGATGAAGGTAAAAGTTGAGTTGTATGAGAGTTTTGTATTCGTTTTTTCCTATAAACGTCCATCAGGCATATGGGCTCGAAAATAGTTTCAATTTGTTTCTGCAAGTTAATTGTACAACTTTTGCATACGAATTTAGATCGACTTGGTTTCATTTTACAGTAAAAGTTGATGTCTAAAATATATGTTAAAAAGTTACCTAATCTTCTTCTAAAATTCTTGTATTTTTCCAAATCTATGCTATAAATAATACCAAAACAATACAATATTCAGTTATATGTATGTTCATACTTTGTTATACTTATTTATTTTCATTTAAAAATGCTTACACAATTATGATAAATAATAGAACTGAGGAATTATAAAATAAACTACTGGATCATAATTTTATTGCACGTTTAAATAATTAGCAAAATGCAACAAGCTTCGTTCGATGTGTAGGTAAACAATGGAACGGAAGAATAGAGCATTTGAGATCTTTCGCTTTCACCTAAGTTACCGGTTTAATTGTAATTCATTTCATCATTTCATTTTCAGACCGCATGGAAAAGTTGAGAGAGAATTGACTTTTTAATGACTTCCTGTAAGGCTCTCCTTCATTAATATGTGCAATAATCCATCAGCGAAGTTGCCATTCCAAGCATATTTACCCGACGCGTTTGACTTCTCGGAAGCAAGGGGTTCAGTTCCGGTCTGTATCTTGGGGAGGGTTCTGTTTTTTACTGCTAAAGAAAGGATGCCTCCGAACTGTATCAAATATAACTTCGATTTGTAAATGGAAGCGAAAGCTAAGTGCAATAATTAGATTAGTCCTACCGGGGAATCCTTTCATCTTGCAACGGTTGCTAAATTAATAACCGTGTACCGACCGTTAATTCGGTTATTCCACCAGTGACGTGCTTAGCGGAGACGTTCCGGCTGAAAATACGGCTGTCTTAAACTCGCACCTACAAACAGTTAAATAGGTTGTGCGGTGGTTTTAACAAAGTTCCGGGTTGCATGTAATTGGACGAACGTGCGAGCAGCGGGGGAATCGCCAGGGCTTATCTTGACGAACGCCATAGGTCACACGTTGTCGAATAGAAAACTGATGAACTGAAGCGTGGGGTCGGAAGACGTTTCGACGTCTCGATATCAACAGGCCGAAGCAGAATCGCCTTTGCCCCACCGCTATGGTCAACTGGAGGAAACTAGCTGGCTTTCCTGTGAGAGTTTCCCACGAGTTGATTGGGTGGGCTTTTGCCCGGGAAGAGTCGATCAGTATGATTGACCGGCCACTAACTTGCCTGCAACTGGGGCGAGTGTGTCTAAAATTAGATCACAAATTCAATTTACCTTTCGCTCGAGTTCGGTAGGTTTTCGATAGGGTAACACTACCTGATGAAGCATAGAGCATTCCAGGAAAACATTGTTTAGACTAGGGGGATTTGAAGAGTTAGAAATCGTTCTATGAACCAATCCAATCGCTTAATTTTCATGGCGTCCCTTACCCAAAGGTTATTAAGGTTACGATTAAAAATTAAATTCACTCATGAAAAGTAACCAAAACAATAGAAACAGAGTTTATGAATGTAACATTATGAACTCATAGTGCAAGTTGTTTGTTGCAAGCTTCCATTAACACATGATTGAAGTTGAATTAAGTAGTAAGTGGATGTAGCAACTCGCATACGTGTTCACAAAGTATATTCGACAATAACATTCGTCATTTTTTCCGTAAAGTTGCGTTTGTGCAGACTGTTATTAACAACGTAATAATAGGAGCATCAAATTATAAATAATATTTATGCCTTTCCGTTTTAATGATTTTTATGATAAAATAAAAAATATGAGGTTAAGAATTGCAAGTTGCAACTTGAGTGAGAAATTGAATTAAAACACAAGGATGTAGTTGTGAGTTTCTTCAAAGAAAAACTAAAAAAAATAGTTCTTTTATTCGCTAATTTCATTCCCTTTTTATTGGTGCCACCTTTTCATATTCTTTTGCCAGTGAGTTTCGCTGGCAAAAGCGATCCTGGCACTCTGCCCATTACATTCAGCTGCGCCGTTACAAGGTTTATAGAAAGCGTTTGGAATAACTAGCCAATGCTGTAAAAAAATATTCTATCCCTTACAGATTGAGCTATACTGTAAATTTTACAATGTTGGTTTGTTAATTGTTGGTTTTGAATGAATGTTTGATATGAATGATTAAATTGTTGTGTTTATGATGAATATTTTGGTTTTCAAATATACAATAAATAGTATAACTACAATTTTCAAATCCAAATTTTTTTAAATTGACCGCTTGATCATAATTTGTAAAATAAATACTGTAATATAGTTTTTGGGATTCAAGCCAAGGATAAAGTCATTAGCAAGGAAGTCTTGAATACATCGTTGTCAAAGTAAATAATTATTAAGCTAATTTAATACTACACGTAACTCGTGGCGGTTCGTTCCACAGGTGGTATAGTATATTTAACCATTTTTATCGGGTTTATCTTAAGAAAGTAGATTTACTTCCTTACAGAATGTGCCTGGTCCAGACGATCGCTTTGTTTTTCCATTTGTGCTTTTTTACTTGTTCCTTCTCAACAACTCCGGAACTTGACTAGCCTCGGTTAGCCAATCATTTTCCAATCAATCAACAACCATCAGTGGCTAGGTGCAAGTTCGCGCAGCAGCGATTTAACGGCATTTGCAGCCTAAAAGCAGCGCGCAGCTCCTTCTTGCCCGCCCCATTTCCCCGGAACACTGCGCTAAAAATGGCCACCGAGACAAGTTGCTGTGCGTGGCGTTGGATGCATCTTGTGCCAGCCGGGATGGATTATCTTTTGCGCACTGTGCGTCGTGCACGCGTTCGACATTCCGGTGTACGGAATCGTGCGACTCGGTGTGCTCGGAGTGCCGTGGCCAAAGCACGTGATAAAGAGAGAGAGAGAGAGCTCTAGGGGGAGGGGGGGAGGGCGGGAAGTGCAGAGAATGCTCGAACCAGGTATGCACGGGGACAGATATCGCCACCTTTTATGGATAATAAAAAACATAGATTCAATTTGTTGCGCTCGCCGATCGCATGAGCGCATGGCGGGGTTCGTTTTCTGCCGCGGTTAGTTGGTCACATTTGTCACCGATGAAAATGGACGGCGTGGCCACCGAAGGTTCCCGGGTGCAGGCAGGGCTGGTGGGGGAACGTCGCTGCTGCATCCAGAAGGAGAGTCAATTTGCCATGATTAACAGTTCGATTACTGGGAATCGGGGTGTTCGAGTAAGATATCTTAGATGGCCAGACACGTGTGCATATGGATCCTCCGCACTAGATAAGGCCAGTAGAAGAACGTTTGCCATGGTTTTAATGTATGTTTTTTTAGATTGTATTAAACCACCGGTCGAGGATTATCGCATAATGCCCCCGATCGGTGTTCGAAAACCGTAACCCTGGGAAGGAAAGGCTTCGTTGTTAATACTCTTGCAGCGTGTGCATAAATTTACATCCCCAATAAAGTCGGGCTGACTAAACCCTGGAAGATGAAGTCGCTGCTCGCAAACCGCAAACGTGTGCGCAAGTGAACGAAGATTTCATTTCCGACCGTTTATTGTTTTGCGTGTATACACCTCATTTTGACACGGTTGGCAGATTTTGCAGTATTGCAGTTTCTTTCCGTGGTATGATTGTGATTTTAATTTCAAGGCACCGGGTAAGGATTTGGGGCGACGTGCGTATGACAGATTAGGAGCACCGGGGAAATACAACACGATGCCATGAAGACCGTACACAGCGTGTTTTGTAGAACAATAAATATTTATATCTTTTCACGCGCTTTTCGGAGGGTTTCGCAGCTTCCATCAAGGCAGGAGGGGCAGAGGATATCGGTTTGTGGTTTCAACGATTACTTGTCGAGTGCAAAAATATTGGAACCAACTCAACGCCTGCCTCGTCATTGTCGGTGGCAACATCGTTGTCTCGTGTGCGGGTCTCATTTTCCCAGTCGGTTCAAAGTGGGACTGACAACCATTCAACCGGAAGGAAGTATCAGCGCATCCTACCCAACTGCGAAGGGTTCGCCTCCTCGACCCAGGAAGTCTCGCTATCACTTGCGCCTTGTCAGCAGCGATGATTATCCTCATCTATCCCGCGTCGGCGTGGACCATCATTACGCGCCCGTTCAGCGAGACTGTCTACGTGTGTTTCGTTTTCTGTCCATCTAGGCTTTTCGCTGGATGGAGCCTCCGAGGTACAGAACCCCGTTCAGAATGCGTCATTCTTTATACCGTGTCATATCTTCTTAAGTATATGTGAAATTTTACGTCTCATCAGTCAAACGTTCGGAAGCTGTCGGGAGGCTGTGCGATTAAAGCAGGAATCATTATTTTAGATATGAATGATGAGTTCCAACCAAATACTTGAACGAATTGAAATCATGAGTGTCTCATTAAAAACGGGATGCTACGTGGAATGTAGGAACAATTTAGTCAATCCGATACCTATACATGCATGAGTTATTGATTGAAAGAAATATCTCTAGTAATTCATCTTAAAAATGATAGCTAGTATATTATCTATGGTGCGTTATTAATGAATATGCATGATTTTGAATGAAACTGTTGGTTACAAATAGACAGATTATTTAATAGATTTTTTTGCACTAGATAACGCCGCGATCCATGTCAACAAAGTATCGAATGATTGGCATCCCGAGCGAAATGTTGGATTAGCCTGCATGAAGTTCCGATCTAAATCCAATAGAAAATCCAATGGGCATCCTTCGGGATGAGTACACTCCAAAGAAAAGCAGATTAGATTGATTCAGAAGCTACATGCGGCCATAAGAAATAAAAAGTGGCCCAGCGAAATAATTAAAGATGCTGCAATACCTCGTTAATTCGATTTAAAAAAAATTGTTATCAAATATCAAAGAGACCACAAGCTAGTTGAATATTTTTAAATTTCTTAAATTTATTTTAACATTATTTTATCCTTAAAGCAATTTTTCATCCAAAATGTCGCTACCATAAAACATTATTAAAAACGATCAACTACTAGCCGCTGAAAACGTCTAGCATTGTAAGTAATAAGATGCAGAACTATATTTTAAAATTTGTATGTGCCAATTACTTGCCCATGAAAAATGGAATCAATTGTTTTCTTGAACTATTTTGGAACTTAATAATTCTAACAATTCAGGAAAGCATTCATTTCTAACAAACAGTCAGCATATAGTATTTACATACCCTCAATTCCATGATGTACCGAACACTTTCACTTTCAATGTCCATGTGTTGTTATTGTATTGTCTCTTCTGTCACATTCTGGCGTGGAGTTTAAATACGACCAGCAGCAATATGCAGCCAACCTACCATTTAGTCACTTGGAACAAGCAGAATTATGTCCGCCAGTGAGCGTGGCAGGATCGTTTTCCGGTGCTGGAGAGAAGCAACAAAACGCAGGACCGACGTAAATCGTCCGATGGTACCGCCTGGGAAAGACCTTGAAAAGTGAATTAACCATCGAGGTTTGGTGGAGCCGGGAAAAAAACAGGAAAAACACGGGCCGTACAAAAATATACTTGGAACGATGCACCGGGAATGGGGGATGAAAAATGCAACCACGGTGCCGAAAGAGAGCAAGCCGACAAAAATTGCATACAGACACAAATAATCACCCGGAAAAGGCAATTGCAGTCGGGTGGTTTCGCTTGTAGGAGCTGACTCGCAGGGTTTTGGCGTAGGAATCGCACCACCGCAGACGGACGGCAACAGAAAGAAGGAACAAATTGTACAATCCATTCGTTGGCGTAAAAAATGATGGTGCTTCTTCAAGGTCTTTCACAGATTTGGGATTTAACGAAGGGTTGCAAGCACATTGCGTATTGCTTGCTGATTTTTCATAATTGTTGCAGTATAAAGAATGTGAGAAAATATTATGGGAATGTTTACGTTGATCATAGTTTTACCCATTATATTTTGAAGATGAAGTCACTTTTGGCAACCGATTTTCAAATTAAGAAAAATGCAAATCAACTTTTTTGAAGTTTTTTCATCTAGAATAGGGTAATGGTACCAAAAGTGGGGCATTCAGTCATGCAACAACTCGAAAAATGTATGCAATTTGAAATTGTCAAGAACACAATATTTTACATATTTTTACAAATTATGATCGAAACACCATTATTCTTCTGAAAAGCATCTATTATCGCCCTACACCAGAAAAAAAAACTCATAGACATAGTGATTTATACTCCGTAGTAAATTTTTATAATTTTTCATATTAGCATATTAGTACAACTTGTTTGGAAAATAAATGAATTTTAGGTTATATAACGGAGTTAAATGGTTTATTTTTGTAAAACTCCGTAGAAGATCAAAGAACACTTCATACGAGCAGAAAAATAGTTATTTCTTCGTAGAGCTAGGATATTATTCCACTACAATCACTATTGGCACTAGCACCACTATAGGAGCTCTTACTCTATTAGTATTTGGAATACACAAATCAAGCTCTTTTCGGAAAGTTATAGAGTATTTCTCTTGCTCGAGTAAAATAGTTGCAAAGCTTGAAGACGTTTTTGAAAACTTGTTCTAATAAACACTTCATATTTAGTAATCATGTTGTTGATCGTATATTAACAAATTCCATCTGTGTCATGGTTGTCATCTAATTTTATTCAGCGTTTGTCTTGCCTTTCGCTAGCAGAAGGGTTTCTAAACATTTTCGTCCCACCAAAGTTGCTACTCGCAAAACAACATAGTGGCAGACAGATAGTGCGATAGTGGCCTAGGCACAAACCAATGCACTACCATTTCTCGCCTGTATGGCGATAACATTAGTTGCAGAGAGTGTGAAAAGGGTGGGAGGATGGGAGGGGGGCAGCTCGTGTCGTGCCGAATACTGCACTCCACTCTGGACGGAAGTTTTGACGAATGCACTTTTCGCTATAACCAGCCCGACCGACACATGCAGGCCTGTGTTAAAGAGTGCATGGCCGGCTCCCACCGTTATCGCTTAAGACGTATTCGCTCCCATTCGCGCTCATGTGGATGTTGTGGGTTCGTGGACAAAGTTCCTCAAAACTGTACGATGATAACGAATTATGTGCTCGTTCGTCCGTGCGAAGGGCAGGATGGAGTTCTGAAAAGGGTGTGTTTGCGCTACGCTGTTGAAATTATATTACTCGATGGCCGGTTGGACCTCATATCAAAATGAAATGAAATTGGAATTACACAAATGAACATGGGGAAATACTTCTGCATCTAAAAATCACTAAGGGTACAAGTAGTTATTTACCAAGCTAGCAGTAATTCGCGAATAATCGAACGCCCTTAAAACGAACGTCCGAGGTGGTCCGTCATTGCAAGCCGGACAAGCTTGGGCGCGAAATTTTCTGAACCTCACCTCCGGGTGTTAACGAGCCATGGTCGGATGCACCCACGCCAAAATTAGTGACCGGAGGACGATATTCTGCCCACGATCGGCATCGATGACAGACGACAAGCAATCGGACGATTTCGATGAAATTGCCGCAATTCGCCATTCGCCGGCCGAAGAGGTTGGGTCGTTTGCCTTGGTGGCAGCGTCATCGAGCGCGATGTCCTCGATGGGCCGGTCAAGGCGTCTCGGATTACGAACGGTTTCGGATGCTGCGAGCAACGTCTGTCAGGCTTAATTTAATTACAAATTCAAGCGTAGGCTAAATGGCGCCCTCGGGAAGAATCTTCATCTGTTTTCAAGTTCAGTGTCCTTCGCTAGGGATACCTTACGGTGGCTGTGGTTATAAAGTTTGTTTAAAGAACTGACCATGGCCATGGTCCATCCATGCATGGATGGCAACGATCGCATAATAGAAGTACAGCCATATTTACTCCAACAATATGAAATAGCGAGCAACTCTTGAAGTTTATTTCGTGACTTGGATTGTTTTTTGACATTTGATGTTTACCTCTAAATATTGTTATTCGAAGTGATTTAAAAACATATTTCATTTTGTACGTATGACCTACAATATGCATGGTATGTATGCATGCTGTCTAGATAATTATGGTTGTTTCGTGGTACATGTATCTGATAAATATGTACGTACGGAATCGAAAGTGAAAAACGAATAATATGTAACCAAAAAAACACCAAGAACATCACCCTTGAAGCGCGAACTTTGCCATTCTACGCAGTTCCTCATTTCGTAGGGTGTAGTCGTTAATCGCGACCTCGGAAGCGTTAAAAATCGTAGCCCTTGCAGCCCTGCGGATATAAAAATATCATTTACAACCATCAAAAAGAGTACCATATGCATTGCGATACCCCACCTCGTTGAGTTCAGTATTTTGATGGACAAAATTTAACTAGTGAGTAGTTAAGTTAAACGCACGATAAAAAAGCTTGTCAATTTTTTCCCTACGTGGCGGAAGCATATCTATTGTTCATGGAATCCATTCGAATTAGCATACATAAATTGTTAATGCCGTTTATCGATAAATGAAACAGTATATTTGTTGTTTGTTAAGTATTCAAGAAGCAGCTATTGAAGAATTGATTTTTAAATGCTTTAAAATTTGAAAAATAGACTTTAAAAGGTGGAACATTTGGTTTACAGTCGTTCACAGTCGTATCTGAGTGTGCCTCTAACTAAATAGCTTCTGTTTTGTGTTCATCTAGTTTTGTCTTCTGATTTCAATCTGGTCCCTAGCAAACTATGAAGATTAATGTATGTACTATAATTTATTTTATAAAGCTATTCAACACAAGGATATGAGGTAAAATCATTAACAAATTCAATGTTTGGTACATACCAAAATCTGTTTTGAATATACGGTAGCGATTGAAAACATCCAAAAAGTGACGATCAGCAGAGGCGGATCTACCTATGAGCGGACTGAGCGGCCGCGGGGGGCCCCGAGCTTAAGGGGGCCCCGTGATGAAAACCCCAGACCGCAAAAGTAACTACCAATTTTATTTATTCTCGCAGCGGTACACATACTTGATCAAAGTTAGTACAGATGTATTTTGATATTGCTTAACCATTGTTAATTTTCATATAAAACCTTGCCAGAATATGTTTTCATGAATCTTCTTTCTCATCTAATAATGTCCGTTTGACTTCAAATGCTCTCAATTTACGGTCCATCAGCAAAAAAATAATTTAAAATGTATTCGTCATCGCTGTTAAAATTGATAAAAAGATTTGATAATTTGAGAGCGATTTAAAAACCCTTTAAATTAAAAAAATAAAAATTTAATTCAGAGTGATTATTTTCAGATAATGAAGATCTAATGTCTGATTTCATAAAATAAGCAAATATGCGTCCTTTACGTGTATAAAGGATTGCTAAAAATATGTATAAAGGATTGCTATCTGTTGTAAAAAATAAGTCCAATTTTGGCCATAAGTATAGAAACACTTAGAGCAATGGAAATGTCTGGAGGGCCCCGTTTATCCAACCGCTTGGGGCCCCCGAACGGATTGATCCGCTTCTGACGATCAGCAACAATGGAAATGGTTTTATATTTCCAAATTCACCGTTTCTGTGGGGATTTTAAAATGTGCAAACAAAACTGTACTCAGACAATTGGTAAAAATTCATGGTAATAGGCACAACATAATTTTATTTTCATAAACACATAAATGTTATGTAGTTATGTATCTAGGAAAAATCCACAAGTACCCTTTTTATTTTCATGTTTTTGGCGAAAGACAAAAGCTGATGAATTAAAGACAAACTCAGATGCGTTAGAAACTGGTGAGCTACTAGTATTTCCAAACTTTGTGTTTTAGAGACAACACCTACTTTCGAGATAATATTTTAATCAACATTACGAAACAGGATTTTACGTGGACTATTGCTTGATGAACTGTTTAATTAGTGGAAAAAACTATATCGAATTTGAAGTGTTTCGCTTATTTCAATTCTGTTTTCAACACATTTAAAATTATATTCGAAAACATCAAAGTGTCAATATGTTTGTACAATTTGCAGTTTGAGGCCAACATTATGGAACATTCATAGCGATCATTACCAGCATTTCTATCTAAAATTTGTCCATACTTTATGAGACATAAGCCCACTGTGCAGTCAACCGAATCGTTGATTATCGCATGCCACCAGCGCTTGGAAGGAATCGCAATGTAACAGCATGACGCTCGGTTCTTCTACCACAAGCTCGCGGTATCTTCTGCCCGGCTCCAGCAGCTCCCCAATCTACGGTTCAACATTGACGAACGCCAAAAGTGCCTCCCCCCTTGCGTTAACCCTTGCTTTCCGAGACTGAAACGAACCTTTCTGTAACCATGCCGCGCCAAATGTGCAAATATGTTGTGCTCCAGTGTTAAACGCACATGGGGGAGCGATACTCGATGCTACGCGTTCGTCATAGCCGGAGCGAAAACGAGATGGAAGTATTGCAAGGAGGGGTTAGGGAGAGGAAGTGAAGGGGGAAGCCGGGAGCCGGGCAATGGTTGCTTCGGTAATCTTCTTTGCGCACCAGTTTCGCTTCGCCAAAAGCCAGCGCCTGACCAGACATCCGAAAAAATAGCTTGGCCTTGGTCATGCTCGATGCCGTTGTACTCTGTTGCATCTTGCATTTCTGGGCGATTTGGGGACCGACGCAGCGATAAGCGGGGCTGGCTGGGGCCGCGCTCGTGCGTGCATGTGTTGGTGTGAGTTCGCCGCCATGTGACTGCAGATCTTCAGAAACCGCGCCGGTTCTCGGTGATGTCGGTTTGTTGATTTTTTTTTCTGTGTTGTTGCTTGCAGAAAAAGTTAATTTTTATTTATGAGTTCTTCGTTCGGCGTCTGTCTCTGCGCGTTCGCACTGGCTTTTGGCTTGAGACTGTCGGTTTGCAGGGTCATTCCCTCCCAGGGGCTGTAGTTTTTAAACATTTCTATATATTGTAGCCCAAAGTTTTTCGCTTTCGTTACGTTTGTGTCGCTGGTTTTTCGCTTCGTTTCGTCTCGAGAGGCGATGCGAAACCGATGCTAGCGAGCAAGATGCTTTTTATGGTAGAATTTTAAGTTCCTTCAGTTTCCTCGGGTGAAAACAACGACCGAGGACACCAACGTCACACGATGACGATGACGCCAATGCTGACGACGAAAGTGACGACGCTCGACGATGCGTCCGGCGCGATGCATTTCGTTGCACTCGCACGCTTTTCTTTCACTCTACCTCACCGTGCTGCTTTTTGGTATGAAAACATTACAGACACGAGCAGGTTTTCATTTTGTTCAAGAAACGCCTCGAGAACAATGTGGGTAACATCTCCATGGTTGGGCTTAACATCAGCATCCTTTTTTGTCGACGTTGCACGCTGCGTTGTTCAATTTTAAGAGGCCTCATAAAGCTCATGAAGGTGTCGAAATTCCAATATAAACTCTTTCTGAAAGGAGAAACAAGTATTATTGGCCAAGGAAAGCATGTATGGTTGGGCGTTTCGTGACGATGATTAATTGATTATGACTTTAAACTGTAAAATGACGCTACAAAACGAACACGGGCGTCGTTTGGATTTTATGAGTGACCTGGTTGTAAGGGACTGCGGAAATTAAAGTAGAAAAGCAATGCAACTCATCGAAGCTCCGCAACATATAAATTGCGTTTTGGCATTGCCAAAACAGGAAAGTATACTTCTTGTAAAAGGTTGTTCATGTTGTAAAGTAATTTAGCAATTGAATCTGAAACTACGCGTCTGAACTTTTGTTGTAAACTCCCTCCAAACGGCGTCAACCTTGGCGTTCATCATTCCAGTGCGCTCTGCGGGCGGGAAATGGACGAAAAGAAATTAAATCCTTGATTGATTTTTGCTGGCCGTGGCTTCGTCTTTGTGAACGTCTTCGTCACCGGCTGCTTGCTGGCTCGCTTCCGTACGCGGATGGAAACTACCACAATGAAATCGGAAACCCGATCGTTACTACTGACTCCGATTTACGTGCTGTTTCTCCTTTTTCTTCATTTTACCATTTTCATCGCCTTCACCAGCCCACCCTGCTGCACCCGAACTGCATCGTGCTGCACTTGCACCGTGGTATCTCCACCCATCGCCCCCAATCGCTCCCTCCGCCGCTGCACCGCTCGACACGTTGCCATTCCACGTTCCAACGCGAACTTGACCCAAAATGGATGGAATATGGCCGCTTCTTTGCCGAGTTTCGCGTTTCGGTTCGATTTCTGCTTCTTATTCCGCTACCCCCGCACCGCCCTTTACAAGTTCCGCCACCACTCCGGTTGCATCGTGATTCCTTGATCTTAACGTTGCTGTGTTCTTGTGTATGAGTGTGGGTTGGTTTGAACATTTTTGTTTTCGGTAGAAGGGGGTTGATTATGAACTGAATTACAGCTAAATCGTACACAGTTGGTGAGTTTCGTGGACTCTCCCTCCAACTGCCGCGGGTTTTGCGGGTTTCGCGAGTCGAAGCGGAGCGGAGCAGAAGGTCATTGAAAAATATATGGAGGGCTTAGCTCAAATGCTAAGGGCCACGTCCGATGGTCATCGGGTTTTTTGTTATTGGTCGTACACCTTCTAAGGTGATTTCAAATTGACTTTGCACCTTGCACATTCATTGATTCGACGAAAAATTTGGTCTCTGTCGAAAGGCTTTACCATAGTTTTAGTTTAAGAAATTGCTGTAAATGTGTGTAACATATGTTTCCTGCCTGGGGTTGTCTATTGAGAACATTTCTTTTTGACTCATTTTTAATGTCGAGTGTTTTGGGAGTTTCTTTGTACATCGCAGGTACATGTTTCATATTCGTCCTGATTCGTCTGATAAAAATGCCTCTATATGAGAGCCAATGCTGTATTTACCATGGTCAGCATTAACGAGCCAGATATTTTAAGCGCAGCCAAAACGGAACAGTGACACAGAACCGGTGTAGTAAACTCTTTTCGTCCACCTTAACGATTCATTTTATGTCCTTTAGCTGTGAAATGGAGTACATGGGTGGTTGGTTGTTGTTTCTTGTTTCGCCTTAAGCACATCCGTCAGTCGCGAGAAATTATCTCTCATTTCTCGTTTAACACTTTCCGAAAGGCGTAAAGGCTTTAATGCAAATGTGGAGTTTGTTTTTCGAGACATTTGTGTTCGTATTGCGTGCGACTGTCAATGTTTAGTTTAAGCCTGAGGTTATGACTAGCAAAACAATATTCAGTTATATCGGTTTGCTATTTTTGTCTGTATTTATTAAGTATTGACATCCGTAAAACCATCTTCAGTACATATTCAACCAATACTATGTTTTTTCTATGTTGTTTATATTGTTTAAGTTCAGTAGAAAAGTACAAAATAAACGAATTTTAACTCAAAACAACAAGAGAAACACACTACAGGGGATACTTTCTGAAAAACGGATAGCTCTTATGTTTATCAAAAATTGGGAAAAAAACAATTTTTTGCAATCTAACGACGTTTGTAATGGTTAATTTGTTCTAACGGTTCCAATTTTTGTTATTACAAAACCTAATATTTAGAGAAAAATTGGTCTATTTTGTTGATTTATCATGATTTGCATAAGTTTGGAGGGGTGTTCTATGAGCATTGTTGAAAATAAGTACTACAAAAGGAAGGTTTCTCTATCTTATCGCATAATATACGATGTAGCAATTGAAACCTTGAATGGAGACGATTCTGTAGCAATTACTTTAATCGAAGTGGCCTAAAAACTTTGAAATTTCAAAGAATGTACCGGGTTCCCAAGGGAGTGCTCTTACGAATTTACGAGCAAGGCAGCAAAAGACAAGAACATAGCAGGTTATTTTAGTAAAATGGGCGGCCGAATCGCAAAAAACAAAAATCTGCCATTAAATCGGGTAATGTTCTGAATGAAATCGCTAGTCCTTAAGTGCACAGTTGGTAGCTTTTAAGCTATTTGTGTTTTTTTTTTCTACATTTTTGCTTAGTGGGAGTGTTCCGTATCCTCATATGCTTCCAACATCGCTCACTGTTCGCCCACTCCGACCGTCTCACTGCACATCCGCTTTCCGGAACGTCGAAACATGGCGCAACAGCGCCTAAGCCGGGCACGTAGGCAGATGGTGTACCGTTTCGGTGCATTTTTCGTACAGTTTTACTTCCCGACCGCCCTCGTGGAAACGTTGGGTTCGTCGTGAAGCGGCGGGGCAGGAAGGTGCACGCGGGTCGCTGTATTTTCGACGTCAAATCCTGTTTGGAAAATAGGCTACCCCCCAGTCCCGTTTCATCCCCCCTCCTCCCCACACAAACACAAACCGCCCCCACGATTGGGCGGCATACGCGACCAGTGTTGCTGGCTTTGTGCTCTTGTCTTGACGCCACAAAACTATTACATCTCCCATCGCTCCCTGCCCGTGTCCTCCCTTTGTGTGCTTTAAAACCAATTAGCTTAACTGAAAAAAGGGCCAAAAACAAAAGGGAACAAAAACGGTGCCCTGAAAAGCTCCTTTTCGCCTTTCTATGTGACAATCCGTTCAATGGCGTCATTTACCAGGTCATGAACGATGAAGAACTATGGTTGGCTAATGTAGGTATACAAAAACGTAGAAAAGTTTAGTTTACTATCGGCATAAACTGGATGTCTTTTTCTACTAAACGTCAGAGGAACTCAATGGTAAATGTAAAATTAAGAAAGTCATGAGAAAACGCTGAAATGCCTTTTTATGGGAAAACGTATTTAAGATTACATTCCACTACATTTATTTGCTGAGCTAATGGTTTCAAGTTAAATATGAACAGAATTGATGATTCTTATTTTGAATATACTTTATTGTTCTTACTTTCTATTATTATAGACAATGCAAACTCTGGAGAAAATTTAAAAACTTTCAATGAATTTACCAATGTTACACAATCAACAATAAAAACACAATAATCCACATGGATAGCAGCATCTTTGTCAACAATTTGCATGAAGAGCTGCGTTGATAGCGTTTTATTGTAACATTTTGTTTCCAACCAACAGCCTCACTACCACAACGCCACCAGCGTTGGGTTAGGTTATGTTAGCGGTGTACAACTGGTTCCAACTGGCAGCCATGGGAAGTCCTCTTCCCCTCCTCTCCCCCTCCCACCTTCCGACTATCAGAGCTTCGATAGCCATCTACCAGCGACACACTGTGGGCACGACTCGATGCAGTTTTTGATGATGGTTTTCGGCTACGTTAGGTCGTCATCATTTGTCGCTCCGCTTTGCCGACCCGTCCGCAATGGTGAGTCGCCGGCGATGTGGAAAATAACGGAAAAGCGGGCGAGCATGGCCGGGGTGGAAAGCCTGAAATTGCCACCAGTCGTCAACCTCGTCGCCAAGCGGACGGAAAAGGGCTGCACGGGGCGGCGGGGAAGATGTAATGAGCTTAAATTACGGGGCGATTGACATTTGGATGGGACACTGCAAGGGTTTCCGATGCTCCATGGCGCTCGAGGGCTTGCCGTTCTGTGGCCGAAGGTTTCATCTTTTTTTGCTGGCCAATTTGCTTCCAGTGTTCGATTGAGTGATTCTTCTGTCCGCCTGTTTTGGTTCGTGTTCGGTTTGTTTGTAATGAAATCGCTTTTTGTCTAACGTAACCCATTACCCAGGAAAATTTATAGTATCGTTCATAGTGGCCAAGGAAAATTGATTAAACGCATTGTAAAATGAATTTTATTGAATTAGCTCCATATAACACAGGAAAACAATGTTCCACATAGTGCGCGATCTTATCCTTTAATGTGGCTGATCTTTTCGCATCCAGCTTCGTGCGGCCATTGCTTGCGCAATCCATGAATATATTTCGTGCCTTTTGTATTTCACCACGGTTCGGTTCGGTTCGGCCATCGCCGTCGCCAAATGTCATCCAGTGACCTGGTGAAGGGACATGGGGAGCGAGGGTGAAATTAAGGACTCCGAATTGGGGTCAACCATATTCGGGATTGACCCGGTGCCGGGAACCTTTCGCACCCCGCGAGGCTGTACAGCAGCGTTACACAACACGCACCGGTTGTCGGTGCGTGCCATTTCTCCTTTCGAACGGCTCGTAAAGTTTCCCTCTTGCGTGCGCCAGGAAGGGCGGGACGGAGAGGAAAACACAAAATAAAACCAACATGGCCGATGGCAAAAGAGACAAAATAAGAAAAGAGCACAACAAAATCCACAGATACAAACACACACACACACACACACACACCGAGTTTTCAAGTGAGCTAACCTTGAGCGCTGTCATTGCCATTTACGGCAAAAGGCATGCCCTACGATGGGGGGGAAAAATAATAATAACGTCAGCCGCAGCCCGGTTGACAATGATATGGGGCCAGTGACAGATGGTGAGGAAAGATATGGAGGGAGGGGTGGGGCTTCACGAAAAGGGAGGTATGGAAAATCGGAACTCCACCAAGAAGGTGAATGGCGGCGCAGGGGATCGGGTGGCGAAGGGACTCCTTCAGGGAGTTGCCCTGCCGCAGTTGCTTTTTTCGCAGTTGATTTGCACAAAATAAAGATAAACATGAAATATGAGCTCCGGGGTGGAAGCGAAACTGCGATCGAAATTGATCATTTTCTCGTGTCCCTTCCGATGCGTTTCGGTGTGCGTGATTGCGTGATGGAGAAACACGGACAAGCAGTGGAGTTGTCCTGTCTGTCCATGATATTTTAAGTGAAGATGTGGCAGCGGAAGGGTTAATATATAAGGAAAACAAACAAATTTTAATAGCATCCTACCGATATAAATTACCCATTTTTTACAAAATGGAAACCCTGTCAAAAACACCACAAAGACAAAATTAAAGAAGATTTAATATTTGAGTAAAAACAGAACGTGATCTTCAATCGCAAAGCCACGAACGACAACCTTGAGCAGGGTCAGGATAGTTGAGGGAATTTTTTTTATAATGCCTCCAATATGTTCTTCCACTCAAGTACGAACACATGCTACACCGAAATGAATGTGGACGAAAATAGCTTTCGCTTTCAATTTTCACGAACCGCAGGCCAATTTTTACACACACCCATCGTGGCAGAGTGGTTTTACGCGAATGTTTCTTGAACCATTCTTTCTTCACATTCACGAACATTTCCGGAGATGAATCAGTCTCGATGCCAACGTTTGACGTACGCAAAACATTTCATGGCTTCCTTGGAGGTGATTGAAATATAATCAGAGAACATACCTATTTTGCAATGCAATACTTTTATTTGCAGTGTTTTTTCAGTCGGCTAGAGAAGATAGTTGGTATTTCAAATGCTTAAATAGAACAATTCCATGATTGAACATTTTAGCATAGAGCACTAATTCGTATTGAGCTTATTCGTGTTGGAGTTTATTATCGTGCAAAATTACGTTAATTTTAAATATTTATTTACGTCGATATTTCCATTATTTGGAATTTACAATACGTAACCAACGTTTCCTGAATTTGTAATGAATTTGTTTCACCAGACGCTTCGGCGTGCAATAATTGACAGATGAGCCTTTTCAACCCTTTGTTGAGTATGTGTGTGTTTTTTCTCGACTTTATCCATCAAGGTAGGATTGAAGTGAATATTCGGCAGAATCGTACCGTAATCACGATTTTTTTTTTTTTTTTTTTTTAAAGGAAATTGAAGCTTTATTATATAAAGAATATTTACATGTGTAGAGTTTTTCCTTCACAGGATGGCAGCTACTAAGAGTTTGGTTACATCTCTTGACGAGATGTTTCAAGATTGTGTTATGAACTGGTTGTTGCTTTAAAGCTTGAAACACTGTAATCACGATTAGTGACGATTTTCGAAACAAAACTTTTTCTTTTTAATTGAGTTTAAGTTTTTCACCGACTGTTACATTGTGAAGTATGCACTTCCAAAGACCTTTATCCAATTCTATTCTTATAACATTCTCACTTATAACTAAAAACATTCTATTCTTATTTTGAGTGTCACTAATAGTTGAATATTTTGAAAAGTGCGCAATACCAAGTTTTTGTTATAATCCGGATATTGTCTCTGTTTTACATACATGACAAGAAGTCCATAAAAATACCTTTTGATAAAATGCAATTTATGATATAAAGATGATTGATGATTTAATAAAAAGTAATTGATTTCCGTTTTATAAGAGTAAAATGCGTTTCTATTTTTCATTGATTGTAAAAATCTTAGTTCACACAGATCCAAGCTGTAGCTTGAATTGGTTGCTTAGCGCCGGTATACAAACAATTAAATCTAGAAACCAGAAGAATCGACGCGTCAACAGGCAAGATGTGCAGTCGCAATTGCTACCGGGTGTCTGGATACTTTCTCGGTTTTCTCTGGATGGTCAGTGCGGTGTACTACACGGCTGAAACGATTGAGCTGCTGAAGCTGATGAAGTTGCGATGCGAAACCGGATCGACATCGCAAGGGCCAGGCGGTGTAACAGCCCGGATGCAGTTCGACGAGGAGTTGACCCAAAAGGCCTGCAGTTTCTACGCCCATCTGGATGTCTTTTGGCCTTACCATGTGATAACGACCATCATCAAGATGACACCAGGATTCCTTTTGGTGCTTGGAATATACAAGGTGAGTTTTTACTTTGCTGGAGGGAAGTATTTGGGTAGCATAATGCAATCCTGCTATTGCAGAACAATGCGACCCTGGTCGTTGTCTTTGCGGTGTACGGTTTCCTAGAAGAATGTTTTTTCGTGATTGTTTTCTCGAAAATCTTCGCCATCATGGAAGTGGGCTCGAAAAGTATCTGGATCTACTGGATTATAGTTATATTTTCCGGTAAGTACACGCCACGGTTCGTTCTATTATGTAAACACCCAAACCTGTTGTTTCGTTTTCCAGTGAAACTTTTTGCATCCGTTTGGATTCTACTTGGAGTTTATGCAGCGGTTCAACCATTTCAAATCCAAACTACAAGTCGAAGGACTCGAACGAACGTCTGAAGATGTCGCATGAGATTGCAGGTTACGGTTAATTTGTTGAAAATTTAATATAGTGTGTTCCCTTAATTGATGATGATTAGAAATGCGATTGCGATTGTATAATCAATTGATAGTAATAATCAATCAAGAAGGTCAACTGTTCATCAACTCAACATTACTTATTGGAAACTGAACCATGATGTGTTAAAAACGGATAAGATAAAATTTGTGGTGATGAATGATTCTTCATGAAGCTAAATTTAATTAGGTTTGTAAATAACTGGAAAATTATATCGAATAATTCATGCTTTTGCATGCGGGATTTTTCAGATTTAATTGATACACGCTTGTTATTTGTTTGTTGGTTTTTGGTATACTTGAAGAATTTGATTGGTTTGGTTCGTTTGTAATCTATTTTTATTTTAAATAATAACCAATTTATAGTTTAACCTTTATTGACTTTATCGTCAGAATTATTTAGTATATACTTGTTTCTAAATATTTTGTTACGTTTCACCTAAGTTCAATCAATATAAAACACATTTCCAACAGAATTTCTGACTCACGAAAAAAACCGGTTCAAAGTGAAGAGCAGCCGCATGTAAACGCACGATCCCCATCGTGCCTCCGAAACGTTGCGATTGTGTCCCCGACCTACACCAACAACCCAAACCCGGCCAGATCGGCGCGCGGGGTCAATGTCTGCAGTCAATGCATTCGGCGCTGAAAAATTGCGCATTCATTTCGGGAACGATCTGCATGATGATGCGGGCTGAATGCGCGACCATACCAAACCAGAAAGCTGGCGTCGTGTGCGTAAAACCGAACACAAATGGCGATGCCTCCGATGGCGGCATTGAAACGCATTTGGAATGGGGTTGGCAAATGGGGAAGGGAGGGTAGGATGCAAGGGGTGATATGAAAAATAAAAACATCCCCTTCGCTTGCAGTGAACCCCTTCCACTCTCCGCCAACCCGGGCACCCACACGCGCTAGCACTCAAGGGGAAATGCAAAACGAAACAAAGATAACCGATAGAACCGTTTCGCCGAAACGCGAATATGAGCAGAATATGCGGCCGAAACGAAACGTACGAAAACGATCGTTCGAAAAAATAACAAAAACACAACGGCACAAACATTCTGGAAAGTAGCAGGCCATGAAGCGAAAAACCCTATAGAGCACATGGGGTCGAAAACTAATTGGATGCGGCGCGCAGATGGGAAGCTGAAGGAGAAGAACAACGGCGCAACGGGGAAAGGAAGCGAATTATTAGAATGCACACAGAGGCGTATCCGCGCGTCCACGAAAAATGCGGCGAAAAAAAAAGGGAAACTCAAAAACGAACGCACAAGAACGCGATGCGCGGCGCGCTCGACTTCGTGCCGGAACACGCACACCAATGTGCAATCATATGCATTTTTTTGCGAATTACCATCATCTTCATCATCATCATCATCATCATCAGCATCATCATCTCCGACGCCATCGTGTTCGTATTTGATCGCGGAGCGATCGCGATCGGTGCAATGTCGGGGGAACGGGGTGAAGGGTGGTCGAAAGTGGATGTTTGGGGTGATGTTGGTTCTACGCAAAAAATAAAAATAAACCATCCCAACAAGCGTTACGTGGTTGTATGCGTGTTTGCGATCCACTCGAGCGAAGGGTTGTTCTTAGTTTGGTGCTTTTGTTTGTGTTTTGCAGGCATTTAAAAAACCATACTTCTGACACTTTTGTTTCGATTGCGATTGTGCTTTAAGTATTTAACGTATTGCGTTCTAGAAACTAAAAATATAAATCTAAGAACTTATGCTGGTAACAATTTAACGATAAAGATAAAAAATTCTTTCCATTTTTCGTAACATGTGCGCAACCTTGTTTTGTCCTCGAAATACTTCAATGCTCACAACATATTTGGACTTACCGTTTTCAGTAATTTTTATGAAACTTCCCTTATTGTTTTCCTTTCACTACTTCACTTCCGTTTCGAGCACTGTACATGTTGATGCGAAAAATGGCACTCTACAAAATGGTGGTAAACCATTTTGAAGACAGTGTAAACGTCCGTAGTGGTGCAAAACTGGACCAAAAAATAAACCCCCATCTCGGTGCCGGCATCTCTTCGAGCAGTTCGGTGGATGTTGGCAAAAAACTTCAAAATCCGACAATGAACGGCAAACTGTGCAACGGCGGGAAGCCACTCTAGGCAGGGAAGTGGAAAACATCTGAAAGCCAAAGTGTGTAAAAGGGCAGTATTAGAAACCAAAAAAAAAAAAACGGGAGAAAAAGAAAACGTAAGACTGAAATATATGCGAGCGGCACGGCCAGAGCGGCAAGAGCGAAGGAGAGTGTGAAGGCGAATAAAACACCAAACAAAACTAACCTAGCACAAGGCATAATTCGTTAGCGCTGGAGGCAACTGCAGTTGCTGCGCTGCCTTGACGAACAACGGAGGGGAGTTCCTTACGAATGTGTGTGTGTGTGTGGTTTTTTTGCTCTGTTGCAATATTTTGCGCCGTTTCTTTGCGTCCGCGTACAGTTTTCTTCGTTTATTGCTGCTGCTGCTGCTCTGTTCCCCAAAAGTCCAGCGTCTTCGTCGTCGGGGCGTCCGTACGATGCACTTTGGTGGCTGCTTTCGTCCATTTGATGGCCCTCTTCTCGCCTTCCCCTTGCTCCTGCCTGCCCTACCTTCCCCAGTACCCCAGCCCCCCGGGACGTTCCCCCAAGGGTTCTGTGGAGTGGTGTGAGTTTGACTATTTTTTTTGCATCGCCGTCGCCGCATTTTCCATATATTAATTTCTTCCATCCGTTCTGATGGATGATTTCTTCCATGTGGGCACTCGAGCGGTCGCACACATGCACACACACACACATACACACGGCGGGAGGGGACTCGATGGGGGGGAAGGAGGTACCATTTCTGATGTGCCATTTGGTGACTTTGTCATCAACCGGATTTCGGTTCCACGACCCGCGAACCGCCGTGTGCCGGGAAGGGCAGGCTGCATTTGGACAAGACGAGAACGCGCCACATCTTTGGCCTGCGGCTCGTTTGCGAAAACGGGAATTCAACTTTTTTTTTGCCCAGCTCGCGTCCCTTCCGCACGTTTTCTCGGACGCCCGGTTCGGTTCGTTCTGGCCTGCCGTGCCATCTTCTCGGGTCGCGTTTATCGTGCTTTAATTGCCAAAGATAGTAATCCATCCGGTCCGTGGTGGTCGATGCCAGTGGCGTGAACTAATTATCGTCGCTGCCGGCGCAGTTGGGGAAATTCGTCTGCCCTTTAGAAAAAAATATAGAAAGAAAAAAAATGACGCTAACCAGTCCACGACGGCTTTGTGCCAGACGCTCATTGTGGTAGCATGTCGAAGAAGCGGTTTAATTATTTGCGATATGAATAGCATGTTGGTAAGTTTTATCATTAATTTTTCATGTGTGTAAAGTCCTCATCTGAGAAGCCACAGTTTGTGACAAGGACCCTCTCAATGTACATTCTTGCTGTAATAATCCCAGGCATCTATCAGAGTTTACGTTCTCATTTAGTTTCTCGCCAAAGGCAGCCCATAACGAGCGCCTTCAATTAGGGCAACGTAATACAATTAATGCGAACTATCTGCGGAAGTATCGCCACGTACGATAAACTCTAACCGTACACCGTGAAATAGTGTGAAAAGCTTCTTGCACGACACTCGAACCCCTTTTTTCTGGCTCCAGCATCCGTGCAGCGATTCAAACACTCGATTCTGCTTTGATGATCGGAGCCCGAACGCGTTGTATCGAATCGTGCATGCGAACAGCATGTTGGTGTTACACCACACGGTGACCTGATGTCGTACCCATCCTGCGTTTGGCTCGCAAGAGGTTTGCTCGTCTTTCAGATCGGAGTCCTTTTTGACATGCTGTAGCTCCAAATGTACGTGTTTGTGATTGGTGATGACAGTGATGTCTCCGAGAATCGCATTAACTTGCAATAAATCTTTTTCCTGCTGTGATTTTCACATAGTATATTTTAACCGGTAAAAAGCAAGTGGTTTTCCATGACCTTTTTAATATGCTTGTTAAGTTATTTTATATACATGATCCGCAAACCCACACAAATGTGTAAGCTAGCTGTCGAGTATTCAAAGTGGCTTTACGGGTTTTTTGTTTCGTCTAAAAAGTCTAAATATATAATGACTAATACCGTTCGAAGCTGGTTTATAGTAGCGTGCTTTGTTCTTTACTCATATGATTCAATGCATTTTGTATGACAGAAGATCCGAACATGGACTCATAAACAAGTGGTACAGGTTTTCTGCTTCAGACTACTTTGCTCAATCAAAAAAATCTTCCAATTGAAGCACTGAATGTATTATTGTAAACCTACACGGCATGGAAACCAAAGAAGCAAAACGGAATATAAAACGGTTAATGGCCATTGGCTGGATGATAAAACAAACAAACTTTGTTATAGTTTGAAGAACACCTTCATATCAACCACTGAAAATTCAAACGAGAAGAATGTACACGATGTTGTTTCCGTTTACTCGTTGACTGCCATGGGTATCATTTTTATAGTCAGCTGTTACTAGTTGACAATGCAACATAAAAATTTTAGTAATTGGTATAATAAATGTGTGCGATAATATCTACGAGAACGGCCGAATATCGTTAGCCACACTGTGCTGTGAGAAATCCTTCTGCGGTCCTTTGGGCCGTCAGTGCCAAAGTCGACGAGGAACGGTGATTATGACGATAACGTCTGCGACAACGGCGATGATGCCGCCGATGCTCGGTGCGCAAGATAAAAGGAGCATAATCGGAAAAAAGTGACAGAAAATTACGTGTGTATACTTGTTTTCGGTCCAGTGAAACGGTTCGGGACGGTTTGCCGGTGGCGGCCACCACACCCGGGGAACTGCAAGGTCGACGCGAGGCGTTTTCTTGCTTTTCCGCAGGAAAAGATTCGACAGGTACGAGCGTGCGGAAAACGTCTCGCATCCGCATGGTTCGAGCGCCCCGAGGATGTAGGCAGGTCCTCGGGGGTGGTTGAGATGCGAGTGCAGGCGAAGGAAGGGCTGGTGGTAGGAAAATTTCGAGCATGCATCCGTGTGAAGCATCCATGCATCGGATGATGCTGCCGCCGGGGCGAGGTTCTGGTTTGAAGTGTAATCAAATGTGCCGTGCCGTGGTTCGATACAAGACTGGGAAAGCTTGCTGCTCGGAAGGATCCACTCGGCCAGCTGACACACACATGCACGTCGCACAGCATACGCAAGCACGCGCGGGTTCCGTCGAGAGCGGATGGAAAAGGAGCCGGGCTCGGGTCGGGGTTATTTTTAGGTGTCGTTTCGGTTTTGGGAAGCGATCGGTTATCGTCCCAGCTATCGAGCTGGGTCGGGTATGCACCTAATTGCATTAAACGGTGCAAATGAAGCGAGCGATTTGGGTTCCACGATAAGCTTCGGATGATGGGGAGGAGAGGGCCTAGGATATCCGAGGGAAGCGCGTGGAGTGTGTTTGAAGGTGCGGATAATCGATGTTTGCACAGCGATTAGGAGTGTTGTGGTTGAGCAGTGCTTTGATAACACGTCCCTCGGCATCGTGGGAATGGGGGCGAAGAGCTGTTCATCGGAGGATGTATAATATCTGAAAATGTACATTCACCCATGCACGAGAACTGGGTACTCATTGAGGTGGAAGCATAGTAATTTATGTTCATCGTCCCAAAAGCTGGGAGCCAGGGTGTAATCGGTTTAGAAAAACAAATTATCGATGTAAGTTAATTTAGGTATCAAAGAAAGCTAATCAAATAATTTATTTTCAAACGAAGATTAATTTGCCAGTTACTTATAAGTCCAACAATATTGTAGATTGAATTTTACTAAAACAATAGGCTAGGACATTTAGAAGGAAACCTAGTGATTTGTATTAATGCCCCATGTTTACATCATTTAATTCCAAAAACTGTGATATTTTAAAACCATTTTAAACTCAAAACCAGAGACGGCCTAGCCAGCTCTAAGTTGATGCTTAAAAACATGCGATACATGCACTATACAATTTTTTATTTAAAAATAAATAAAATTTCAATTTTTGTTAAACCACACAATTTTCAAAAGAAATCCAATTTGAATTAAAATGCTATATTCCTTATGGTTATTTCATTGAAAAGTGTTCATTGGCAAAAGCCTGATTTCAAAGCCTTATTTCATTCGAAACCATCAATAACTTTTCAAGAGAAAGATTTTCAACGAATATCCTTTTCTATGAACTAAATTGACAAGAATTTTTTTGTTTTATCTTTTTAACCATCATTCTCAAATTTTTATCCAAAACATACGGCATCTTTCGTGCAATTCAGATAAGTTGGATCATTCTCACATTTTAACATTCTTCATTTACTTTCATATAAAAGTAGATTTCCAAACTCATTTTATTAAACAAGTAACTTTGTTGCAAAATATTAAAAATAATTCCAACATTAAAATTTATTAGCCATATTATAAGTATGGTACCCTTCAAAGTTCGGGGTTTCAAGCAGTTGGTTAATTTGCTCACACTATAATCTGAATCAAAAGGATAACAATATTATACAAGATTAAACAGCAAATCTCCCAAGCTTTCTTGTTCATTTAGTAATAGTATTATATTTGTATTTTTATTTCTGAATTAAATCATTCACTTATAGCTGTGGATATTGATTTTAAAGTTAATCGATTCGACTTCACTTTTTTTCTCGTTAAATGTTTTGTTTTATAACCAATTATGTAAATAATTGTGTGTTTGAACTAAGCTTTCGCCGTTTTCAAGCTATATTTTTGTGGGGAAAAATTTTAACTGGAACTAGAAAAACTCTCTACGCAGAAATGGGCAAATTAGAATGAAATCTTGAACTAACCAAATCCTACCTGTCTTAGACGAACAAAACAGAATAGTGCACGATTAAGCGCAACTTAACCTGAATAGTCAATAGGTCAGTTCACAACTTATGTATTATTCTAAATTATTGTTAAAAATGCTGTAAATTAAGGGTAAATTAAAGGTGTGCCGCAACACACCTAAACCCTTCTCTTTACGAGGACATGTTCTAAATTTCAAATAAAATGTACGTTATTCAAAAACGATTATACGAGCAAATGTCTAGAAAGGGGCACAATATGCATTGTTGGTCCTAAAGTTATAAGTCTCCAAATCTATTGAGCCTCGTAAATGTAAAGTTATAGTGATCGCCGATATCATGGAAACGAAGAAAATGTATCTTTTCTTGAAATTTCCGTTTTTAATTAATCAAAAACGAAGATGTGATCAAAATGTTAAATTTCTATTTCGTCGTTCAATTTACTATGTTATTTATTCTAACTTGAGTATTGCTTTTTAGTAACAGAACTCGGACCAACTTAGTGGACTTGAATACAGAAAAAACGTTTTTATCTTGCATGTTTTTGTATAGATGTTTTGGCATGGCTTTGTAAGAAGATGATTTTCCATTATTGATACCTAACAGATGAAATTTAAGTATGCGAGGCTTCGAGATGTTTCACACAAGGTTTTGTTTCGCATGTGGTCCTGGACACACTGCCTCCTAAGATATTGTTTAATATGTCTTGTACTAATCAACCTGAACCAGCACAAAGTTACCGAATACGATCGAGATCGTCGGTTCAATTTAGGTTCGTTCAACGCTCACGCTATGCTCGAACCAAAAAAAAAAACCCTTTTATTCTACATCGAATCATACACACACAGACACGTGCAGCAGAGCGCGTTGTTGGGTTCGCAGTGTGTTGTTTTTGTTGTTGTTGGTGCTGTCGCGGCCAAACCGCTTTCTCAGGGTTACCGAAGTGCAATGCAACGATCCTATCCTTCAAGTGCCCGCCGTCTCGCCCGCTCCAGTGCCCAATCTTGTCCCTTCCGTCCCTCCGCTTTCACACTGCCCGAATATGCAAGTTCCAACCGAACACACGCTCCGAAAGCAGACGCATTGTCCGAAAAGGGGACGAAAAACTGTCCAACGACGCTCGGTGCATCGGCTCGCGAGTGGGGAATGAGCATAGATGGAAAATTGAGCGAAATAAAAAACAAAAAAAGAGTGAAAAAGAAAAATAGCCCAACAATTGCATCTCGCTCGCGTGCATTCCCTCGCGTCTCCCTCCGGCTCACCCTTCGCCTTTACCTAGCTCCGTAGGAGCAGCCGCAAGTTTTATAAATTGCACACCAAACCTGAATAGACCCGAATATTTTGCGCGCTCTCTCTCTCTCTCTCTCTCACACACACTCTCGCACCATCTCCGACTCCATCCCGGATGGCTGGAGGATGGCGAATTTTTAGTGGTTGCCGTTTTTGTTGTAGTCGCTGCAGTTCCGGCAGTGCGAATGTCTGCCGTCGCTGCACCGAAATGCAGTCCCCTTCCACTCAGCCTCTTACCCCCTTTCCCCTTGGCCACGAGTGGTGGCTGCAATTGCTGCAACTGCATCGTGCTGCGGCGACCCGAGACCTTGAGATGCAGTTGAATGAGTACCGTCCCTCCCCTTCCCACCATTCCCGCTCCCTCAATCGCCCCTTTCCGAGTGCATCGCGCTCACTTTGTCCCCTCCACTGTCTTTTTTCGTGTGCAGCCCCTCGCGGAGCCGCGCTTTCCTATTATCTGCCCAGTTGTTCGGACAACCTCCGTTCCTTCGACTTGCTCGTTTCGGTTCGGTTCGTCGAGGCGCTCTCTGTATGTGTGTGCTGTTGTTTTTTCCATTATAATATCATTTTTTGAGTTGTTTAACTTCCCGCACCGAGCGCCGTCTATGGTTTCCTATATGTCTGTGTGTGTCTGTTTAGTGATCCTCACTTCGAGGCCGGTCAACCCCTTGCTGGCGGCGACTGTCCGCGACGTCGAGGAAGCTGAGCGATGTTTAATATTTTCACCAGCAATCGACAAAATAAAAGACGACACTCGGCAACGTCGAAGATCGTGCTGTTGCGCGGCGCCAGTGTCTGGGGACGGGAGGGGAAGTGGGATGCAGAAATGGCAGGGAACGAAACGAAGTGCCCGGTCTGCACGCAATATTGGTTCGCTGTGTCTATGCGCCACATTACCCCCCTCCCCAAGGGGGTTTTGAAGACGAAGTTCAATCTGTCGAGAAAGTCCTCCCATACCGGGGAGAGGGACGAAACGGGACGTCCGAGACACTGAGAGGTGCTGTTGGAAAGATTAGATTTGTCAAATGTTGTTTAATGGTACTTGTGATGTGACATCGATTTACTTGCTCGTTGTTTGGTGTGACTCATAAAGTTAGAGGTGAACCGATCAGATCTTCTCACGAACGTCGATCGCAACACGAATCGTATCTCCGATTAATTATTCTGAGAATCTTAAGACCTTTAAAAACTGGTTTAATGAGTCGACAGGAACGAAAGAAAACAACCAACAGTCCGGCGATTGGGCTAAAGTCCATGAATTATGAACTCCCTTCAACGGTCAGGATGTGACTGAAAGCCACTGTTGATAAGTCACTTGCTAGTTTACGCGGGAGTAGCATCACTTCCGCACTTCATCCAAGGACTTTTGGGCGGGTGTGTTGCTGTTGGTGTGTTCATGTCTCCTGAACCGTCTGCCCGGTTCTGCTTGAGCAGCTTTGAGTCACCTATCTTGAGTAAATGAAATAAACAACCTGTCGAAACCCGTCGCTAGCTATCTTTGAACGGCATCAATATAAATTAGTGGTACTTAATACATACTGCCGGTTGTGGGAATATCCTAGGATTTTCCTGTGCCAACCAGCCAACCAACAATCAATAAATAAAATACGTTATTCTAACTAGATGCAAAACGGCCGTTTTTATTTCCCGGAACTGATTCAAATCGGTGCATTTGGAATTGATTAAGCACTCGACGAAGATGTAATTCAATGCATGAAGCATTTTCTGTCCTTGTATGTGTTTCAATGTAAACATAGTGATATGTCTTTCTTAATTGGTTTGTTTAATTTAAAGTACGAATACACTAACAATTGCTTACAATAGCATTTAGAAGGAGCTTTAACTCAACACTTTTTCTTGAGTTACGTACCTTTCTACTGGGTTACAAAAGATAACCATCATAAAAGTAATGCAAGTCTGTTTATGTATCTATTTGGCATAAGGCAAAAGGTAGTGAAAACCATCGTTAATCCAAACTTGCTGTCGTCGGGTTGACGGGATGCGGTTTCCTTATGCAAAATATTTTTTCGATGATCTTTTTCGGAAAATACCCTAATTTATTTCACAGATTTATTTTCCAGCTCCTCTTCTACTGCTCAAAAATATTAAAACGATATAAAAAATCTTAAATTATTATCAAAATGACAATGGTTGAAAGCACTTCAAAGAAAGCACGTAATTTCAAATTATGTACCAAAAGGGCCCAGAAAGGCAGAACACTCGTCCGTTAATAAGTATTTTATTTGAGTTATTTATTTTTTATTATTATTATATCCTGATGAGATTTTTTTTTGAGTATCTCTTGAGTTAATTTAGTTAGGACAGTGCCATATTGAGTAACAATTGAGTGTTTTGCCTAACATTTACAGCAGTGTATGCTGCGTCACATAAACCGGATCATCTTGCCCCCGGGTGAGAATGTTTTCATTTTTGTTTCTACAATTCTACAAACCACAATGTAACAATTATGAATTTAATTCTTTTCAGTATTCGTTATGTAACATAATAAGGTGCTTGGTGTATGCCAGTTTGTTTGCAACATTTTGTGTCAACACTTTCCATTTTTATGCGGGCAATCTTGTTCTGAGTCGTTTTGCCACACTTTCCCCAAAAATTTGTTTCATCGCAATGCTAAATTTTACTGTTTAAGTCAAAACAATCAATTAAGTAACATTTCAACAACAGTGCAACTAATTTCTAGCGCAATAAAAGACTTCCGATCCAAAATAATGATTTGTTGTTTTTTAAAATTTCGACTATTCGTTCGACTATAATCAAATATCACAAATCATTCGTCAAACATAATTGCAATTTCTAATGTTTCATTAGGTTATTTTCCAAATGATGTTATGTTTTGAGTTGTGTTAAGAATGATGGAGTCAACAGCCGATTTTTTAAGTTAAGTATTAATGTTGAAATTTTTATTTTTATTTTTCTGAGTACTTACATATAATAAAAGGTACAATTTGCCATTTGAGAATCGCTTTCGGCATTCGTGCCGATTACGTGCCAATCGAAACTGAAAGCCGGTTTTGGGGCCGCCAGCTAGCAGATCTGCCGGGACGCATTCAAATCATCGCTGCCTCAAACCCCATTGTCTTCCGGATTCAATCCTCCAGCCGCGGGTACCGCACTTTCCGAGCACTCACTAGCATTTTTCCGAACAAGAAATCAACAAAGAAAAAAAAACAAACAAACAGAACGACGCCGTTAGAGGGAGATCATCGTAGTCACCGAAAGGCTCCCCAGTTGGGGCTCGTGTATGTGTATGTGTGTGTATTCGGCGGGATGCTTTGCGCCCTTGCACGTGTAGACGCTCCTCTCGACAGATCAGCGCGCCGGTTCTGATGTGAGCGGCCCCAAACGGCCGCCAGGACTGTAATGCTGTGTGTGTGCGTGCTCATCTCCACCCTGTTCCCCCCATTTCCCACCGAAGCGGCCCACACGGATGCGTTCGGTGAGCGTGGGGAAATTATCGCACTCGCGCCACACGGAACTCTTTCTCACGCGGGTGAGTTTTCTCGACGCGATCTCAACGTGATCGCGAGTATTGTTCAACAGTGATCGTAGCCGCCGCAAATGCGCGTGTGTGCGTCCCCGTAGGAAACGCGTACGATTGTTGACTTGGTCAGTTCGTCGCTCGTCGAATGTTAGGGGTGGCCGAAAAAGAGCTTATGTATTCCGCCAAATTTTAAATTGTACAAGCGAATTGTCGAATCGTGCCGGAAAAAAAATCCACAAGTAATGAGTGAAGATGGAAAATGGCTACTGGGACTCATAGCAACCTCTACTGTAGTGCGACCACGTGACGTCAGTGTTCTTCTCGGTCACTGGCAGCAACCGGCAGGACGGGCACTGAGTAATCCACACGTGGCCTCCGGGGTGGAAACCCTTCAAGTGGCACACCCTCCATCCTCCCACACCTTCCCTTCCGTTCTTTCAAAGGGTTTGATGACTATCAAGGAGACGACAACGACGACAACAACCATCGTTCTGCTTCGAGTTTGAAGGTTGCAGCGGTTGCCATATGGCGGCCCGCCGGTTTTGCGTGCGGGCGTGTGCATGTCCCAACACACACACACACACACACCGAAGGGTGGCCAAAGTTTGGGGTCCCGCGCGTTGTTGTGGCAGCTTGCGCTCGGTGCATCAGTAGCGGCCGCACAGCTGCGTGGAGAAGTATATAGTGTGTGGCACTATCGCTCGCACAGTAGGTCCGTCCGTTTGGAGCCGCCGCACCGCAAAGCAAACCAATATCGGACACCCCGTTGTCGTAGTGCTTCGTTGGCACTCAGCGCCGCAGGACCGGCACTCAGCGAGAAAGCTCCGCTCCGGAACCGCTCCGGTCGGTCACAGACGGTGGGCTCTTTCGCGCGACCAGGCGTCCCCATCTCAGGGCCGGTTGTTCATCTCGTTCCGAAATGGGGCCGCCAGCGGATGCACTTCTGCTTCTCGGAAGTGCTCGCTGTGAGCTAGCGCTACCGGGCCAAATGCAGTTGCAGTCTTGTGCATGTGTTGGAGATCTTTGTTCCCTTTCTCTCTCTTTATCTCGCTTTTCTGTCTCTTTTCTGCGTGTTCGACTCCCGAGTCGTTAGTGCACCGATGTGAGGAGGTAGTGTTTGTTGTCGTCGGTATCTTTGTGTGTGGTTTTTGTGTGTTTTTTTTCTCGCTTTCTGGGGAGGAAAAAGAAGCCGTCTCACTAGCCCGCGACTCGGTGAAGTGTCCACCCTTTACCCCACCCCCTCCCCCGAGCGCGGGGTGAGGAAGCGCCGGAAGGGGTGACCGTGACCGGTGGCGTGTACACGCCACGGCGGAGAGCGCGCTGCAGCGGTGAAGGCAGGGGCTCGGGGCTGGTGGAAAAGGTTGTTGTTTCGGTTGTACGAAGCTGCCGCAGCCTGCACTAAAACAGTTGTGGCGAAGTTTCCGAAACGCCGAGAAGTGCAGTGAGAGTGAGTTTCGTTTTGTCGTGCGCGCCGCCAATTTTGTTGCCGTTTCGGTGCGTCGTCTTCGGTCGTTTGGTGCTGCCAGGTCGATTTCGCACCTCGTGCTCCCCGTTGTCCTGCCCCCCCTGCCCAGCACTTCCTCCGTCGGGGATGAAGATTACCACTCGGCCGCTCTTCCGCTCTTTCGGCCTCTTTCGCACACCGTGCTCCGTCTCACTTTCACCCGCCGCACAAAGAAACGATCGATCACAAAGAAAGCAATAGAATGTTCCCTAAGCAACATCCGCCCGTGTGTGTGCGTGAGCGTGAATGTGTGTGAGTGTGTGCAAGAGGGACAACGAATGGGAATATAAGTGAAGAGGAGAGAGAGAGGGAGAGAAATATCGAAGGCAACCGTACAATTCCGTGAAGCTGAAGAGATGGTAGTGACATAATAAACTAAGAAAATGGACCATTTCCTCCAACGATACCAAATTTACATTACAACGATAACAAATTTACACAAGGCATGTGTTTTAAGCAAAAATAGTTCCCCGTAGAAGGTCACAGTCGGGTGCGAAGGTGGAAACAGGCCAAAAAACAGCAAAAGCAAAACGAAAAACGAGTGGTCCAAGAAACAAGAAAAGCTCCATCTTAACCACCAAAGTCCTGCGTGCAGTTTGGTGCAATCGTGGTTCGATTAGTGTGCTGCATTCGCTTGCCCGTACCGGTTGACAGTCGATATATTGTCACAGACGGCGTACGTTCGTGTCCGCTTTGGCCGATTCCAACTCCACCAACCTGTTGTTCGGTCGTGCCCCGTGTCGGTATGTGTGTGCCCTGCGCGCATGTGTGCGCGCCCCGTTTGTTGGTTGTATTGTTACCTCATCTCATCCGGCCGGTGCAGTGTGCTCACGGTTTTTGTGATGTGTGTGTGTCTTTGGCTGTATTGTTTGTTTTGTTTTCCGTTTCCGGATCCGTTTCCGTTGTTTTTTCTAAAGTTACTGGTTTTCTTCGAGACTACCACATCCTCCATTCCTTTGCCTTTGGGGACGGTCCTTGGAGATGCTTCCATCCATCCTTATTCACATACAAATACACACACACACACTCACATATAGACTAGCTTTGTGAGTGGCGATCTATTCGACCAGTGTACACCAACACTGACCTAAATCTAAGAAATAGACTCTAAGCGGGAGGACTGATGGCGGAGCTGGTGGATCTCTCCTTGAAGGAAGGCTTTGTGTTGTTTCATTTAATTTTGTTTTTCTTTTCTTCCTTGCCTGTTTTTAGTGCAGAGCATCTTCCGAGTGTCCCCCATTCGCTCACATCGTATATTCGCCTATTGTCAAGTGTTTTCGCAGATCTTTACCGCCGCTTGCTGATCATTGCGTGTGTAGTGTGCGTGCGTAGTGTGCCATGATCAAACTAGTGAAAAGAGAACCCCACATAGCTGCCTGGAGTGTGCGAGAAAGGGAGGCGAGGAGAAAAAAAAAGTGTTAAATAGTGACTGCGGTCGAGCTTAAAGGCGGCACATCTCCACCGCAGGAGAATTGAGGTTATGTTGTGTTAATTTTGTTATGACTGCCAGTTGAGTCCCAAACTGTTTAATTGAAGTACATTCGATAGCTGGAAGGGAAACGATGATCGAAGTTGTTTCGAAGGTGAATTTCGAGTGTTTTTGGTGCCTTTGGTGAATTTTCATACGTCGAGCGGTGTGCAGTGTATGTGCTAGGCGTGCGTGTTCGAAGTGCGTTGACGGGTGGACGCCTTGCGCTCCCTTGACCTCGGCCCGGCGCCAATGGCAGGCGCGAACGTCACCCTCCAAACCCACCCGGTTCCAGTGTCGGCGGTGCCGAAGGGTGTGCTCCGGTGCAGCTGCACAACGACGCAGTGCACTGCTGTGTTAGTAGCCGTGATGCTCTGGCCGAACCACACCGTTTCATAAGACGCACACCGCAAAAGACGGTCGCTCGGAAAAGCCCGCGCCAGCGGAACAAAAACCGGACCAACACCAGGGCAGCATCCGCGAGCTGCAAGCCGCATGGGTGGCCTTTATCGGTGATGATCTTTGGCGTTTGGCGAACAGGTGTCCTTCGCACCGTACCGGGGCGTGTGAGGCGAACAGCTGCGTCCGGTCCAAGGAAGCCAGGTCGGCGTGCGTGACTTTCGACGGGTTCACTAAAGGTAAGAATTTTCTCGTTCTTCCTCTTTTTTACCAATCTTCCAATCTCCAATCCAGCCTCCCGAGGAGTCATTTGATTTCATCCTCGATCCGAACAGCTGGGGCCTCTTTTTCCTTGGCGCCTATAGGTGGGCTTTGTGGCTCGCCCACATTAAACCACGCAAGCCCAACCCACCGGAATGGCGCGAGTCCTAATGACTCGGAAGGAAAGAATTATAATAAAAACGCACCGCGAACAAAACAAAAAAAAACAACAAACGGTAAAATGAAAGGTGTCCGAAAAGCCAACATCGTAGAGACCGCAGGAGGCGATCGCGCACGGGCAGAGAGCGTTAAAACGCAAAAAAGCTTGCCGACCGAAAAGAGGCCACTCCACGGAACGCTCCTTGACTGCCGACAACGACGACGACGATGCGAGAGGTCCATCGTTAGGTTAGTTTTCGTGGGGCGTGGCTTACGGGCTAGTTCCGAAAAGCGGCGAGCGAAAAAAAAGTACAAAAAACGTTCTAAAATGCGAGCCCCAACCAACCAACCAACCAACGCACGATGGTGCGTCGTCATCGTTAGGCGTTGTTGGTGTTGTTTGTTGTTTGCTCGAGGGCACCACTGCACCCACACTCGCGCACACATTACCCTGGCCGAATTCAACCGAAAAACTATCTAATAAGCGTGCCGTCCCGTTCCGGCGCTTGCGGCAAATCGACGAAAATGGAACCGAAAGCATAAGGCATGATTATGATGACGATGATGATGGCGGCGGCGATTAGACAGCGTCCATTTTTGTTGCCGGCTAATTTTTCGGCGGAAGGGAGAGCGGTGCGTATCCGATCGAACTTGAGCTTTTCGTGCTTCGAGTCAAAATGGCCAAGCGTGTGCGCTAGATGCACAATGGGACTATCTATCGTGGGAACGGAGCTAGCCACAAAGTTGTACTTTTTGAATAAGCGAGAGACGGGAGGGAGAATGCTTGCTGATGTAATTTGATTTAATTAAATCGAAAGTAAAATGCACTTCTAGTTAAGTCTGTGAATTGTTATTACTCACCCGCGATTACTTTAGGATTTCTTTAAAGTTGACGATTTCAACTATCAATTTTGCCCCGTTTAATGGATTGTTTGTTAGTATATTTTGAATTATTTCGAAAATTTAGATTATAAATATTGAACTACTTTGGACAACTCGAACAGCAGATACATGAGAACTCATTTCTACAGTTTACTTTAAAGTGCGTTGTGCTTTTAATGATCAATTTTATTTAATGTTGATCCATATCAACCTTTTGAGGGAATACATTATTCATATGAATCTTTCATACAAGATTCGTTCCGATTGAGTCATGAATCTTTGAGAATTCGAATCCCAAAATAAAAATTGATCTTTCATTACATGGATCGTGCGAGCGGAAAAAGGGAAATTTCGTATTTTTCAGTTTTCTTATTTTTCATGAATTTGTTCTTCAAACTTCATGAATCTTTGGGGTGCAACGTATTTTTGCTTCAAAGATTTATTAATATCAAAATCTAAATAAACAGACATTCAGGTCCATGAATGGGAATCTCAAATATCAAACTCCAATTTTAATATATCTTATTTGTCTCTAATTTAGTAACATAATATATTTATACATTTGCGGAAGGTCGACTATTACTGCAAACTAAGTATTTAATTTTTTTTATATTTTTAAACTAAATTAGGATGCCCATTCGGACCAGGTATTCCGTGGCGTTGAAAAAATAAGTCAGTCAACATCTATCTATCTGGGATCAAACTTTTTTCAAACCTTGATCAAAGATGGACGATGGTTGGAATTTGAATATCACATAAGAAGTAGATAAAAATGAAAAATATCCTGTTCACGACATGGTTTGTTCACTGAATGTCGACTTTTAAATTCTTAGAAAAAATAGTGAACCACACTTGCTGACGGTTTGCAGAAACAAAAGTTGTAATTGAATCAATGGCTCAACGTGTGAGCTGTCCTACGTACGAACACCGAATTGATTCGTTTTATCGCGCCTTACAACAAGAAGTAAACCGCTGCTGTACACGACTACCGATTAATGCGGTTAGCCTTGAGCGCACCTTTAACAGTTCTCTCCCTTTGCGGCTGCCCTCAAACGCTTGCCGTCGAACGATGTGAAGTTAAATCGCTCTTGCGGTCCAGAGCCAGCTACCACCCGAGAGGTGTCGATTTTGCCGATTGACCTATTGAGTGGTAAGGGTAAAGGGTGAGTTGGATTCCGCGCGGGCGCAATAAATACCGCCGATTCATTACAAATCAATTCGTGCTGCGCTTGGATGACGTTTTTCAAATGCATTTTGAGAGGAGTTTTTAGTGCTTACAACAGCAATGATCATCGGCATTAGGGGTGACATTGCGGCGTGCACAAATCATTACAGCCAACCACCATTCCGAATTGCAAAGCTGAGGATGGCAATAGTTGGACGTTGACTAATAAAATCCTTCACTTTACATTCTGACCGTTGGAATGATATGAACTTCTGGACCTACCCGGTGTAAACAATCGTACCATATGCCAGATTACCAGAAACTTAAAGGTCCTCATGTGTTCACGTTAGGTGGTGATGAACATCCAAAGGGACAACCGGTGACAACACTTGTTTATGTTTTTATTAAATTATTTATTGCAATTTTATGCATTAACTATCTTACCGATGAATGATGATCGAATTTCCATACTTGAACTATCAAGAGAAGCTTCATAGAAGTCGTTATTCCGGATAGGGTATGTTTGCCGCCATATTTTCGAATAACCGAAAAACCCCTTTCAGTTCGGTCGGTTTCCCCGCAAACCCGCAACTCCGTCAGTCACGATCCGCTACCTCCCACCCTTCGCCACCGGCGGGGTCCTCAACGGGTTGTTTTTTCACTGTCATTTACACACCCTTTGACCAGGCCTTGGGCAAAGACAGACCTTGGACGGTTCTGCTCGATGGTGACGATAGGCAAAGCGTCCGAACCTCAACCGAAAGAGCATGCACGGAAGGAGAAAGAACGGAACGGAAGAGATGAAGCGGGAGAGGGTGTGAGCGGGATAGTGAGGGTGGAAAAAAACGGCTACAAAAAACCGGTTGCGCGATAGTTCGGTTCGGAAGTTGGTGGTGGTGTTGGTGCGCCTTCCTTGTAGGCGCTTATACAATCGGGTTCTTTCGATCGTCGAAACCTCCTGCTCTTCCTAGCATCAATCCGCCGCACCACCTCCCATTTCATGCACACGTTACACCAAATCCACCTTCCCTGTCCCCGTTTCACGTACCTATCCTATCCGGCACTCCCTCCCCTTCGCCCTAGGTCGACATCCTTTTCCATCAGAAAATGGGCAGCAAAACTGGACATCGATTGTCACACACAAATATGGCGTGGTTTTGTCGAGGTTTGGTGATGGTTCGACCAAACCCTGCCCGATGGTAACGTTTGACGATGTAAAAATAGTTCTCCTGCAGCACCACCGGAACTCAAACCCTACCCACCCCCAGGAGGGGTTGGTTTTTATAATTTTGTTTTTGTTGAAATTTATTTGTTGCTAGTCCAAACTCTTCTCCCCTATCGCTTTTCGAGTGGCATCGTGTAGTTGTTGATGTACAGTTTTCTTTGTTGATGTTTCACGACCCCCCCTCCTACTACCCGCAAAGCCTCCTCTCGATTCCCCCCGTACGTTATCCTATTTGGGACAAACTAACGAATGCTAGGAGCCCCTGGCCGGTGGGTCATAGGGGGGGGGCGGGAGAATAATTTGCTGATCCTTTCCAGCACCACCGTGGACATAGCACTCTCCTGACCCTCCCCTCTACCATCCCCCCCCCATCCACCGGAGTGTTTGAGGTTCGTGCTGGCCTCGGTGCATTCGTTCGTTCGGTTCGTTTGTTATCAAAAATCAAACATTAGAGTTGTTATTTTTCTTTCCATACTCGTGGCACACAAAATATCCCCAACCCCCTCGGTGGCATAGACATAGACACACACTCTCTCACACACACAAAGTGTGCATGCATCGATTGCAAGTCGCTCATGTCATGCATCGTCGGTGCAGCGCGAGCCGACCGTGAAGTGGTCAGCGAGCCGGTGGAGGTGCACTCCAGGGCATGTCAGAAGGGTCACAGAGGGTTCGCTGTACGTCCATGGAGGCCAACGGTGGGGAGTGTGGCGATTGGATTATCACTGGCCCATAGACGAATACTCCAAAACTGCGGCTCTCGTTGTTGCTGTTGAGTCCCTAAAGTCGTCGTCGCCGTTGTCGTCGTCGTCGTTGTCTTTGCCGCCAAACGGGCCCTTTGGGTTTCGAATGGGGATTTTTAGGAACTTTCCAGAGCCCGGGAAAGACAAACTGAAACGACAGGGCTCGTGGGGGAACCAAACCGGAGGGAAATAATAGAGAACGCCCCGTTGTAAGACATTAAAGTACAGGGGTGAAGGGTGACACCGGCGGGCGGGGGGGTTCGAGGGGTTGGGGACTAGTTTTTCGAGTCGATGGCAATTAGTCGATCGCTCGTTATTTGGTCGTGGTCGCGGTGGTTAGGGGAACTCGTATTTGAGAACGGGGAGGAATGGTGAGGCTGTGACGCACGATGGGAATTTTCGAGCGACTACTGGATTTCTGGTCGGTGCGGGTGAACATGGGGGGCAGGTCGGGGTACTTGGTTGGGGTGCAATTGAAGGTAGACCATGTAACAAAATGACGGCTGTGAGACGGTTGTGCACTTGATCTCGAAATAAAAAAAAAACGAAGAAAGAGCAAAAAGGCACCGAACCGGTTTTTTGGCGCGCACCGTGTTCCGTGGTGGCTTCGTGGAGCTGGGCCGGGAGGCTGAGGGAAGTGGTGGCGTTTTTTCCATTCAAGTTTTTCTTCCTGCTTCTTCGGGCACAGTTTGCACTTTGCTAGCCGCCTCGGTCAATCGGTTGCGCACGAGTCGCTCGGTTGCGTCAGTTCGGGCTTCGGGTTGTCGCAGAAAGATTAATCGCAAAATGGATTATTTTTATCGCGAACCTCAACTGATGCGTATTCGTCGATCGGCAGCGCATCACTGAAGGTTATCTCGAAAGCGGCCATCGATGATTATTCATCGATAGTTCCGTTCTTTCGCGATGCTCCTATCAAACAACCCGTTCCTTGCGGTCCATTGTTTAGCTGAGAATCCGGAAATGACAACCCGTTTTATTGAAATGTTTCATTTAATGGTGACAGTTGGAAATTAGTCAAATTTTAAATATGTGGAAAAAGATTAACAATCGTAGCATATATTCGTTATATGACATTCAAACAATACATTCAGAAAATAATTATTTCAAGAAGGTACCAGAACACTAAACACGAACACGAGATTCTAAATACAGGGCTTAAGATAACTCATTCTCTTGAACAATTACACCGTTTTCGACCTAAACAACTGTCACTGTCCTCTAAACAACCGCCAACCGTAAGTAAATAATTGACGTTTAACTGAATTCGTGAGACCAAAGAAAATACATTTGTATATCCCAAACGATGCTAAACATTTGCCACCTCTAACTTAAACGAGTTTTTATACTACTGGGTTCGTTTATTACGATGATATCTGGTGGAAAGCAAAATATAGGAGAATAATGCTTACTTAGAACTTTTGCAGCAAATTTATTTTTGTAAAATGAGATGCTATATAATCGGAAATCACATTATAGTTTTTTACTGTAGCCATATTCGAAGCAGTTTCTTCACGCCTGAAAAACCACTAGTCCGAGAGCTCATTGTGGAATTACTTTCGTTTTACACAAATTTCATCAATAACATTGTGATAATAACAGAATTTTCTAGTGTACATACTAAACCGTATGCAACAGAACTTCTCGTAATTTAATGGACAGAACTTAATCAACCTTGCATCTATAAACTTAGCAGGTGGACTGGGGCAAATGTTTAGTAAACTTTTGGCATATATTTGGTTCGGTCTCACGCATTCAGTTGAACGTGAAATGTTTATTCAAAGTTGGACATATTTCAAATTGTCAAATCGGTTTAGAATATCTCAATGTTTACTTTCTCGTTAGTGATAATCTACTGATTTGATTAGAAAATTGAATTCTCGATTTTTAAAAAAATCGAGAAAATTAAATTTTACATCAAGTTGCACAAAAAGTACAATGCATAAATGTCAAAAGGAAAACGCATATTGTAATTGTCGACCGATATCAATTCCCATAAATCAGTCCCGTTTCATTGGCCGTTTGTGCCGTAATAGAAAATGGTGAAATTTTCGTCCAAATTGTTGCTATCAAAAACCAATGATCCAACACAAACAGCTTAATTGCAGTCGTGGTCCGTGCCGGGGGTCAAGTCGGGGTAATTGAATTTCTCCCCCAACACTGCAAGGCTAGGCTCTACCCGTTGCTCTGTGCTGCAGTTTTTCCCGCTTCGCGCGGTCCAACCCGCACGGCCCACCCATCGGCTAGGGATGTAACTAGAGCGCACCCGTTGCAGGGATGCGGGACCGGTGGAAAATGATGATCGGAGAAAAAGCTTAATTTTATTATCGGTAATCAATGGATCAGCAGTATTAACGTTCGAGCCAAATCGGAGTTAATCGCTTCGTTACCACCCCGCTGGAAGTCCGATGAGCACGTTTTTGTGCCCGTTTCCGTTCGAGTTTTCCCCTTGGCTTCGGTGCCGAAATTTCCTCACCAACCTTTCGGCAGCGCGACGAAGCGAACGTGTTGTGCGGCTCGGCTGATGAGCAGCTCACTTTGAGTGGCGTAAATGTTATTACTATCGGTATTTTATCCTCGTTACGGGATAAACAAAAACCCACACAAACCACCCCGCTTCATTACGTTCCAGTGGGCTGAAATTTGAGTACTTTCTTCGTATCGTTTGGTGCCCTTTTTTTGACAGCCTTTGCTGGTAAATAAGAGCGGCGTGGCTCGCATTATGCTACAGAGTGCCAGTGAGTAATCAGTTTACCACATCCGTGCAGGGAAGCAAATGTTGTGGAGTATAACATGTAAACAACAAACGACAACCGCTTGAATGTTTTTTACCGATCCTTTTTGAATTGGGTTTGGGTCGCTTTTCCGGTAGTTGGCGTGAATATAATCACTTAAAGCTACTTGGGGTACTTTAATTTCAATTCAAACGGATCTAATTAACATTTCAGACCCTTTTTGAATTACACTATCGATGACACGCTCAAAAAATGATTTTTATTTTATGTGCATGCATACTAATTATATGTTCTTTTGTCTTCTCAAAGCTTATTTGGGCATTCCGCTGGACTTGCAGTTGTTTCAATGCAACGTGGTGGATCTTATCAGTTAGATTTGGCGGAACATACAAAGATGATTAAAAGAGCTGTCAAGAGGTCATAATAATTTTATAGAAAAAATGGCATTGATTTCGTAAGCTACTCTTTTAAATTCTTTGTGCTCGAAGCCTTCGAGAATCGGGAACAGAATCTAGTGTAATGATACAAAAGCTTTAACTGATCCATGTTTTTAAATACTTTATTTTGCTTTTACCAATTTTCGTATCACATTTTGCAATCGACACTCGTAAATGGTCGAAGGGGTCAATGCTTGTGTTCTGCGATAATAATTTAGAACTCCAAAATTTTGAAGTACACTGGATATAAATCCGGACATTTGTATCGTGCAGTTAAGAACCATTTTATTTTAATTTATCAAATATGCATGATTCGACAATTAGTTGAGGAAAACATCTTATTTTTATTTTTTTTGTCTCATTATTATTTACTCTTATTACATATCCAATAAATTATATGACCACTACTGGACACCTACATTTTATACTCAGCATAAGCCTTAGAGTTCAGTATCTTAGAGTGATTTAATTAAGGTACCCCTTCACGACTAGTAACGTGAATGACACGTAAACTACAAAAAAAAAAAAAAAAATGCAACCTTCCGTTAATCCTAATGGATTCCATTTTTGTACTTTTAACTTCCTCGGGAGGATAATAATGGGATGGATGGTGCTGTCGGACGATGTTCGCATTCGGAGGAATGAGGTGACGAATGGGAAGACATCATGTACAAAAAAAATGCACTTTTTATAAGAAAGACAAAACCGTGGGCCGGTCGGAGGTGGAGATGAAAAATTAAAATTATGAAAAACGATGCAAACAACGTCAAAATATAAAAATCATCCCGAGATGTGGTGGGTGAAGCGGGTGGGAATGGAGAAGTATGAAAAACAGGGAACAGGAGTAAAAGGCAACCGAGGAAGAAGAGATAAAAGCAAACTGATAGTTGCACCAGTTTGAAGGTTGGATGGCGCAGGTTGAACAGAGAAACATTCTTTATGATTTATAAAAAGAAAAACTAAACGCAATAAAAAATAAAAGGGAATAAAAACTCCGAAGGATTTTATCGAAAACAGGAAATAAAAATGAAACAACACCCCAAATTGCACGCGAAGGAAGCGAACGAGGCGCATCCGTTGAGAAAGGAGCGCTACAGTGCACAAACTTTGTGGAAAGTAGTGGCCCGTGCGGGTGGATGGGTGAAGTAGTGGAGGGGATTGGGAAGGTGGAATGGTAGACAGGAACCGGGTGCAAGGCGAGGGCGTGAAAAAATGAACTTAAATTATATTAAAAATTCTCGTCTCATCTTGCGAGTGGTTATTTTTTTTGCCTCGGAGAACACTTTTCATTTTCCTCCCCGTCGCTCCACCCGATCCGTTCTGCACCCCAGCGGTTCTCCACTGTAATGGTCACTCGATCTAGGAACGCGGTGGCGGGAACGAAGCAAAAACCGGCTTGGCAAGATGCAACGTAATGGTCGTTTCTTTGGAAGTTGGTGTTTTTTCCTTTTTCATTTAGCCTCCACTTTAATGCTGTTTTCCATTTTCGTTCCGCTGCTATTTGCGGGCTCCCTCATGGTGATGAGCAGCGGCGGGGACACTATCGGGTCGGTTTTTTTTGCGTGTGCGTTGAAAATATGATAACAAAAAAGAGAAAACCGAACAGGAGCGCCCTAATCTCTAGCGCGATGACCGGAAGCGCTATGGGAAGAAAAAGCCAACAGAGGTCGAGGTATGAACCGTGGGGGAGGAGGGAGGAGAAAAGAACGCAATCTAAAATGAAGCAAAAACGACACGGCGAAAAGAAAGAATTAATTTCCTCTCGCGGTGCATCTCGTGGGTGTCTTTTGCGCGAGTTGCCTTGCCAGTAATATTTCGGTAGCCTCGGTGTCTGTGTGCGCTTATCGGAACGAGGGTAGGGCTCGATTTTTTCCCTTTTCCGTTGGATGATAAAATCCGGAGGAGTCCAGCCGCGTTGTAGCCGGAAACTCTTCCTCCGGCGGGTTAAAATTTTTCAGACTCGGTGTCCATCCCCTTCACACGTTCGGAGAATGATTGCGTTTGTGCGGTGAGGTTGACGAAAGGGTGGTAAAATAGTTGTAATAAAAAAAAAAGATACATCGCACCCTCGAGCTACGTCACCTTCTGCTGGTGGTGTTCCGGGATTTAAATCAGTTCTCGTACTAGAGGCCAGTCTGAATTTGATTGGTACTTGAGAGATGAAATGAGAAGTGAGAGAAAGCTAGATAAATAATGCGATAGAGGAATCGAGTCGGAAGCCAGTTCGGTTTCGGTCACCTCGGGTTAAGATGTATGCACAGTTTTCTTCCCATACACCTATACTTATGATTTGAGGGTGGAAAGATCTCTTTTTTTGGGGATCTTCACTCAAACAAATAAGTAGCCGAGGGAGATCAAAGAGGGAGAACAAAGAAGTAGCCGAGGCCGATTTTTAATTCATTGTAAAAAATTGATTTACTTTGTGAAACAGTTACATTTTTACTGATCGTGATGCGTTTATTACTTTTTGGTAATGCAATGGGGACGCCTGGTGTTTGCTATAAAAATGTTTCTTAACATGTTTTAAAACATTTTTAATTTTCTTATCGATCGATAATTATTATTCAGTGAACGTGCCATGTATGGAAAAATAGTTTGAAGTTCTTACTTTACAAAGAACTGTCTGAATTCTTCATGACATAAATATAGTCAGCGGCGTGCGTGTTTCACGAAGGGCACGAAAAAATCGATACCATCGCATGCATATTATCCTGCAATGAAATTCACATATGCAACCGCGCTTTGCTGACTGGGACCCGAAAAGAAAGAATGAAATAACCCGGGCATTGAGAAGGGAGACACACACACCACTTAAAACGAACGAACGAAACTAATGCGACCATCGGCGGACACGACGAGTAGCGCCAAAAATTGATGAATAATTCACACGAGTTTGGAACACCTTTTGGGTTGTCCCTGGTTTCACGTAGTGCAGTGGCTAGACGATGGGGCTGGGAATGTTTGCGGCCACATCATGCATTTGTTTTTTTTTTTGCCTCCTTTTTGGTTGACTGGCGAGCACAACTTTGGCACGGAGCAGCAGCAAAATACTGTACCTTTTTTGTTTCTTGGTCGTCTGAAAAAAACGCAAGAGCAAACATCGCTGAAATGCATCCTGCTCTGGTGTGTTCTTTCCAACTACATGCGCTTCGCCATTGAGCCATGTTTGTCCACTGTTTCGGTGGATTTTGTGTCAAACATGCGACACATTTGGCGCTTAGGTTTAAGTGTTTCGCTGTACACCTCTTCAGCCGGCCTCTGCATCTGCTTGTCCCAGTTACATTCCTGAGCGTGGTTTCGATTGTCTGATAATGCAATGCTGACGTCTTTGGCAGGCCGTTAAGTATCGGCCGAAAAAGTCAGCTGAATCTGAAAGACGCAGGAAATTTGCAATTCGATCGAAATGCGCGATGCATTTGGGTGTCTACTAAACGGGATTGAATTTCAACAGAACTATGAAAAAAATGTATTGAAAATGGTCTTGTTAAATGGACAATGAAGAGTAAAATTTACATTTGTGCCATTTTTAGGACCAGATATGTAAGTTTTCACAAAAAAACGAAAAGAAATTCAAAATTCCCGTTGGAAGATAATAAAAGGTATTTAACAGGAAATCATTATTACATTTGATTTTCAATGTTTCCTATTCAATTTGCTATAAAAAGCGATAAGCAACATGACATAATGAAGATGAATTTTGAAGTTATTCTCTGAAATTTATTTTATACTTTACTGCTTTTAATGCATGTTGCACTTTATGGTGCTGAACTTTTATGTTTGAAATACAGTATTTGTCACTTACAATTTCTCGATAACCCTCATTATATTCAAACCGTGAGTAGTTTTTCTCTAAACTTATTCTATATTTAAGCATCAACGACTGTTGAGAAGAGACTGTTTTTGAAGAAACCATCAATCATCACAGGATCCTTCCGATTGGCTGAACCGAAATTTGAACCATGATCGATATTTTTCATTACTTCTCCAGACGCCGTTATCGATCGAATTTTACAAAGTTCACTTAATTTTTTCCTTTCTTCCGTGAGCGCTCCCCGGGAAGCAACGCTTGTGTTTGCAAAAAGCGTTGTCCTGATGAAACGAAACAGCGTAAGAGGAATAGTGTAGAGCATGAACAAAAAACCCCCAAACCATCAACCTGAGCCATCATCGAAACAAAACCCATTAGAACAAAGACTTCCTCATTGCTGTCTTCGGCGCTTTTTTTTACCATTTGCAAACCCGAATTTTCCCTCCCGTTCACGGGTTTACTTTCCCTCGTCACGTCTGTGCCCATTTTCCAGCGAAAATTTCCCTCCATTCTCTCGCCGTCTCCACCAAGCCGTGGGTGTCGGGAAAGTGCTGAAAGCTGGACAGAGTTGCAGGAGAAAAGAATGGTGGACGAAAAGTAATCTTGTTTTTTCGTCGAAATATTTCCGCCGTCGCATGATATTTTTGCCATTCTTTGAGCGGGATTTTTTTCGGGATTCAGGAATTTTCCTCCCTCTTTCCGCTGCCAGCGTCGCCGTTCTTCAATTCCCCGTTGGCTCAAGGACCACTTTCTGCAAGTCCGGGGAGTCGCAGCCCCGGAGTGAGTTCTTTCGTTGGCGATATTCTTCATTTCTCTCATTTCCCCGGTGCACACTAGGAGCATCGTGCCGGTGCGGTTCCGACTCCGCTAGTGGTGGTGCATTTTAATTTTCAATTTGTTTTCGTCTACCCGCCATTTTCCAGCACCACTCCCAAAAAGTCCTCCGCACACGAAGGGTCCTGCTTCTTCGCTTCGTCCATCGATTGGATAAATTCCCATTTGCACCTTCATCTGGTTGACGGCAAAAAAAGGGTGAGTGACGTTGTGCGGTGGGGTGGGAGTTGTAGGGGGTGGGGTGAAGTGATGAAAAAATTCTTTATCCGTTCTCGTCTGTTGGTGTATAACCGGTGCTTCGTGACCATTTTTTTCTCTGTCGGTCTCACCGCATTCCGTGCATTTGCATCCCTAAGGAGCTGAAAAGTTTTCTGATCCACTGTTCACAAAAAAACACGTCGCCCGTTGCTTTCTCACAAAAATGGAAAAGAAAAGCTCGCTAGATGAAAGAGTTCTTATGCGAGGATAGTTTTTGTCACTCAATATATCTCCGAAAGGAAAATGGGAACAAGAGGATATGATTATGACAGACAGTTTCATCCGTTTTTGACACTTTTTCTCCGTTTTCATTTGTTTTTATTGGAATTTCAGACAGCGTTTTTGTTATGGTTTTCTGAAGTTGGGGTTAGGGACTTACATAAAGTTCTATTATCATATATGATGAAAATATGTGAATTTGTCAAATATTTCGTTCTATATTTGAAATCTAATAATCCTCAATTACCTTATGAAAGTTGGTTCAAAGAATGTCGGAAATAAAGAAATTAACGTATTCTATGCAAAAAGAGAATATGAGATATTATTTCATGTAATGTAAAGCTTACTAATGTTTGGTTAATTTGCAAGCAATTGTGGAATAGTGAACAGCCAAAATCTATTGCGCCGCTAACCCGTCGCGTTAAATCTTCCCAATGTACCGTTTGACAAAGACTGGTGAAATCAACGCTTGCGCCAACAAAAGGGCCAAGATGTGGTGCTTTGAAGTGGCTTTGATGGCTTCCTCTCACTCCGGTCAAACCAGCTCGTCAGCAATTTCATCATCGGCGCCACGATCATCTCAATCACAAGCCGTTGGCGAGCGTGTACTTTCGCGGATCCCGTTATCGCGAGGCTCCAAAACGTCGTGAAGGCATCGGTCCAAGGCAATGCTTCCTCCTTCCCCCTATCTCCTTTTCTCCTGGTTCCCTCGACAGCTGCGGTCGCGTTAGTTGGTAGGCATTTTTTCGTTAATAGTTCAGTTGCACAAACACGTACGCGCACGTACCACGAGTCAAGTGGCGATCGTGAGGCAGATTATGTGTAGATGGACAAGAAGAAGAAGAAGAACGTGAAGAACGAAGGAAACGATCGGGTAGGTGGGAAAGGTTGGTGGGGTGCACATGGGCATCGCCGGCAGCTAGGATTGATGGGGGAAACATATCTGCGATCAATTTGCACAAAATAATAGCTCGGCTGGGGCAGTTTGTTGTGCTGGAGCGGGGGAAAACCGGAATGCTGAAAATCTGTAATCAGGAATAGTGCTTTACACTGTGCGGTTTGGTATGTGTCCATCCATGGTAACGATTCTGTTTGATTCTCGAAAAATAGACTCTTTTCTGGTATAATGTTCAAAGTATTAGTTTTTAGTTGAGATTTACTATTATATTTTCATTAATAAAAATTCTTTATTTATCTTTTCATATTTAACACACGAATGATTATTTCATTTCAATAGTCATAGCTACATAATAACTTTTACTTTCTAGCAGTCAAAAACTTCCCTCGCTTTGCTTAAGATTTTAGATTTATCACAACTTTATTTGATGAACGACATCTTAATGTTTTCCATGGTCCGTATTTTCAATTGCCTCAAACGTTAATCATTGTCGGTATGCAAAATACGTTAAAATTTGTCTAAAAACATACTTGCATGTGATCATTGGGCCCTAGTTTCATGAAACTGTAAACCTGTACTCTGTTATTACTCGAAGGTGGTGATTATCACTTGAGCAGATGGTGATGCATTTGAAAACAAAATACAACAGAGATTCTGAAAGATTCTAGTTGCAAAGTTTTGTGACTTGTTTCAGCTTGAGTTTGTTCTTTTAACTGGTTATCTTTTTAATAATAAGTTTACCCAATAAGGTTTATTCATCAGAAAATAAAAGATAACAGATAGCATAACATTGCCATTCCGATCTTCAACCTGTATCTTAATTAAAAAGAACTGTAAGAGGGTTTACTGTAAAACTTTACCCTATTTTTATTTTTACAGTGATGTGTTTGGCTAGCAACCGTCGATTTGTAAATTTCTAATAGTAAATGTATTTTTAAGGGCTATATAAAGAGAAATCGAAAAATTTCAGTTTGTTCTCGTATTGTTTTAGTTGTGAAAGTATTTAGCATTCATAATAGAGCTTGAGATTTGAAATGTGATTTAAAAATCTGAATTTAAAAATCTGAAATCATTTAATACGTAGAATTGTAAAAAGTTACCAGCTCTTATCTCATCATCCGTGTTACAAAATTCTTGCACAGTAGTACGCAAACTAATCATTGCCATTCCAACCCGATTGACATTGTTCGCGAGTAGGCAAGGATGAACTCGATTTGCGTTTCATGTTTGCCTTTCGTTTGAGAATGGAGATTACAAATTGTAAATAAGGAAAAGTAAAACAATAACAGTAAACAATAACACTACAATGCAGCGTACGCAATGCCGCGTGTCGGAGCGTTTTTTCTTTCATAACGCAACATGCGACCGGCCGCACAAAGCGGCGTTATGGCACGCAAGCTTCGTTTTCACGTTCCACGTTTGGAGCGGAATAGAACGGGGAAGAAAGTGCGAAAATTAGGATGCATAAAACTAGACAAAAGCAACAGCCTCCACCTGCACCCAACATAACTCGCAGCAGCATAGCTCATGCCGAATGCCGCGTTTGGGGCCAATCAAAACGAGAATAAAAGCTAGAACCAACTAATCGCGCGCTCGTCGGAAGGGAAAGGCAGACCGTGGTGAAGGCCCACAGCCCGATGGTGATGGTGTCGATAGAATAGAAAATAATCAGACCGCATACGTATCGTCAAAAAAAAGGTGCATGGATGCACCTTTCCCTGCCACCAGTGTCGCCGCTCGGTGCGGCCGGGGCACGAATTAGGATTGAACAAATGCCGCTCATTTGCGGCGGGAGCGGGATGCATGTGCTGCATCCGATGCAGGGTGCGGTGCATCTCGGTCGGTGCACGGTGGCAACATTTAATTTACCCTGACGGTGCGCCGGGGAGCAGCCCCATTCGGCCAGATTGGTTTGCAGGCCGGTTTTGTTTTATTGTGTTAGGTGTGTGTGAGTGTTTTTGCTCAGGGTGGAGGCCAGCGGCGTTGGTGGTGGTGGTGGTGATGTTGTCTTGCCGTTTTTTGCCGCTCTTTTTTCGGTGGGCAATCAGTTGAAAACTTGATATGCACACGTGAGATTCGTACCTTGAATGTTAATGATCTTCTCTGACATTTGTTCTAGCTGGTTTCGCCCCGGAGCTTAGCTGGAATGGTTGGGCGAGAGGAAACTGGTTTGTTTTTCTACCGAACATTCGCAAATCATACTCGATACCTGGGCAGCGAGCTTTTGAGGTCTGTTTTTGTCGAACTCGCGTAAGCAAGCGCACACGCGCACTAATTTTCTAATAAAGTTGTTTTTTATTTCTAATAAAGTTTTACAAATCAATGCCTGGTAATCAACGTTCAGTTGGAATTAGATTATTATTCTGAAAGCCTAACATTTGATTTTTTTCTTTGGTGCATCCTGATAAACTGAGAAATAAATATCATATTTAATGATCATCACAATAATGATCCTCACGATACTGTAAACAAATCATTTGTGCTGCTAAAATGAGTAGAGCCGGCTTACAGTTTTGTTCAGTATAAAATGTTTCGTTTGCGTTTTCAAAAACGCATAAAAGTAGGAAGGCCTAGGTTTATGATGTAAGGCCATGCCATGGAGGTCAACCGTGTTGCATGCAAATAAAATGGAACGTAACCGTAAAAACAATTACGATTGCGATTGTAGAAAGGTGTAATGTGAATTCAATCATGAGAATCATTCGCGAACAAGATTCTATTCTTTTTCTAAGAAATTTACACTAAGAGTTATGAAGCCTGTCTTAGAAGTAGTAAGAAGAAGTGATAGTAACAACAATGCACTATCTATGGCGAATTTGTTTACATTCAATGACCTCTACACACTAGGGTTGATATATGCATACGGCATTGTAAATATATTATATTGTGATCGATAATGAAGGAAAAGGAAAAAGTCTTGACGTTTCTTTTAGATTTTGAAAGTATATTGTATAAGTAAGTTATTTTCATAGAGTAAGAAGATTATGCTACGGTGCAGTAGATTCATAGCTTATACTTTGTTGTTCTTTGATAGATTTTCTTGCACAAATAGTAGAGTTCATTGTTTTATCACATTTTGTTCGTTTCAGCGTTGCTGTTAATTACAACTTGTGCAAAACGAGAGGCATAAAAGGTACCTTTAATTAAACCTTTCTTTAATTTGCATTTTCCAGTCAAAAAGCAATAAACGGCTTTCAAATAGATAAACATAGATCACGAAGGAACACATCCAAAAACTCATAATTCGTTCATTGGAAAATTCACTTAAATGTTATTAATTTATCAGGCGAGGATCAGATGCCGTTGTTAAGAATTTCAAAACATCTCTAAGCCAACTAGATTGGCACATACCTCATTTTGGGGATCGAATAATTGTTATTTCAGACGTCTTGCTACGTAAAACAATTTAAAGGTTCGTTTGTATTAATAATATCAGTCTAACTTGACTAGAAAGCATGAAACTAAAACTTATAACAAAAAAGCTGCTCGGAAAACAAACATCCGGTATGGTGTGATGGGCAAATTTATTTGGATTTCTAATCAGTTTCAGTTTCAATGACGACAATTGGTGGCAAGGCCATGCGAGACTACCGCAAATCGAATGCGCAATTCACTATCTAACCGCACGACGAGATGTTGACTTTTCGGTATTTAGATGCACTCCGTTTGGGGCTTTCCAGCAGTGGGACGAAATTCAGATGTCACTTCAATGACATGCGTTCCGATCGTGCTTCCACTTCCGCGTGAAGCAGCGCAGCGGTGCAGCTTTTTCAATGACTCATCGGACACTTCTCCGAAAGTTCCACCCGGACTCGCCGTCCGTTTGCGCGTCGGGTTTGATTTAATTTGATTCGCGTGTTACTTGTTCTTTTTTCGTTGTACCCGTGCGTTTCCTTCTGCTAAGCTAGTACTTAGTGCGATATCTTTGTCACAAAGCACGCCCTTGCCACGTCCCCGCGGCTTCAGATGTGCATCACTCGTTCGCTGCATGCTGGTGGTGTTGGCCGCGATTCGGTTGTTTTCGGTGCAGTTCGGTGCAGCGGCGGCGTCCATGGGTGGCGCGAGGCGGTGGGGGCTTCACTTATTAGGCACACGTACAAGGCGGGCCCGATTGGACGATGGTGCATCGGTGCACTGGCTGGTGGCACTAGTTTTGTGCGGCGAAGGAATCGCGCCAGTGTGCGTGCTGCACTGATGCAACGGCGTCTTTTTGGTTCGTTTTTGGAACAGCACGTTGCAGTGTGCAACGTGACTTAGATTCCGCTCCGGTTGACGTGGTTTCGGAGAGATAGTGGGTTTTTTTTGTTGTTTTGTGCTGATGGCGTTTGTTGACGGGTAGTTTTTGGTATTTTTCCACTGCGAAGAATGCACTTCAGGGGGTTTTGTGTAAATATTTTGATAGTACTTACTGAACGGCGAATTTACTGCCTGCATATTGCGCCTCGAAGCAAAATGCCTTCAGTTGGTAACTAAATGAAAAGTCAAATTGTGCTTGAACACTTGTTGCTACCAGCCAGTACAATCAGTTTGATCACCAAATTAACGCTTTTCAATTTTATGCTATTCATCATCACCATGAAATCATTTAATCTGCTTGAAATTTTCCACATGCATCAAACAAAAGTGATGATGTCCATTTTAATTTTATTTTTTCGATAATTCAGCATACATTTGTTAAGTCTGGTTTTCAAACTAGCCAAATACATCAAAAACTTCGCATCCATTGCATACCGAAATGCACTGTGTGTATGCATGCGTGCATTCTCACCAATTGGCAACAATCAGGCCGTTTTTATCGGTCGCCGCAAGTGCCGGAAGTGGCTGGAACATTTAAACAACAAAATTTAGATCAAATCGTCGAGCTCTAAAACAAACAGAGAACCCGTGGGAGCGGGGACGTGTCGGGGTCGTGTAAGGGCGAGCCGACTGTCAGTCAGCCAGTCAGGGCACATATTTTATTTGATTACATATTTTCACTCGCGCCATTTCAGTGCAATAAGGCAACTGCAACTATAATCTTATCTTCCCGAGGGCCGATTGCTCCGGCGCAGAAGAAAGTGGCCAACCGTTTGTGCAGGCAGATTGCGTCAATGTTTGCAATTATCAGTGTTATTGTTGGGGTTTAGTTTCGGTGCCCGGCGCGGGACCACACACACATGCACACATACACACACATAATGGTCGGCAAGGGACAGGGGCGACCAAAGTTGCAAGCGGTCCACGAATAGTGCGCGATTTTTGCGCTCGTATCAACTATCAGTCAACAAGGGCTTAGAAGCTTTATGGTACGAATTTTCTACGCGAATTACGACGCGATATGTGTCGCGTACGTGGCACGGCTAGCCATGGCTGGTTATTTAGGTCAACTCCGGGTGGAAGGGTTATCCGGGGCTTCACATGGTTCACATACGGCAATTTTATTCATTCTTTCGAGGCTCGATGGACTCGAATAAGATTTGGGTTTATTTCTACTGGTGTTACATGGAAACTCAAAGTTTGTCATTAACAAGATTCCTAATTTATGTTTTTTTTTTGAATAAATTAATTCATAAAATCTAAAAAATATTATATTTATCGAGAAATATTGCGTTTAGGTTTATTTGTAATGACTATGAAGTATAACTTCGTCCGAGAAGTGCTGCTTAAAACTAAACCAACCAATGGAAAGTGCTTTTTAACGAATCGTGCGTAAAACACAACGAAGCTAAGAATAGTGTCATGTGAAGTTAATTTATTAAACAGAGCAAACTAAACAAATCTGAGGAAACTGAGCAAACAAAATGAACCACATTATGTCAGTAACAAACCAATTATTATCAAATTGAACTCAGTAGATATTGTTTTCAGAAAAAATATAAACTATTCATATCCGTGTTCTTGTGAAAAGCATAAATTAAGTAGAAAATGATGAGTGTGTTTTTATAGATACCATAAACAGTAGACTGAAAAAAAACTTGTTCAATGCAATTTATTTTATGTTTCTGAGTGTTACCTCGTGGGAAATCAGTGACCACTTAGTCAAATGGTCTTAATTTAGTAGTGCAGAAAAATGTCACTTTAATTTACACTTCGCTGAAAGCTCTAATTGAATATCAGGAAACGATGGAATAGTCAACACCGGAAAAAACTGTTCTTTTTCTCTTTTCTCCTGAGCACTATGATTTCATCTTTTATCTTCTTTTTTCCCTATCCGGTTAAATGCAAATGCCTCCTGACAGCTCGTTCGCCAGATTTGGTGGAAACCCTTCCGAAGCATCTGACCGAAAGGGCGCTAGTAGAATGGGAAACCTGCAGAAAAACCCAAAAAGCGAATGAAGAAAAAAAAAATGAGATCCCCTTTGGAGAAGTGACTTTTTCCAATTAAAAACGGGCGAATTATTTATTTTAGCAACACCAACCCGTCTGCCAACCATTCCACCATGAATATACGTTTGGTCCGACCGGAAATCTGTCTCGGTTTGAGTAGCTCGAGTGTAGTGTACGTGCCAGTAGTACGTCGGACTCGTCTTATGCTCGTATTCTTTTGTCTTTCACAATTCTTCCCATCCTTCGGTGCATTAGGGTGCACAAATACGCTCACACAACAATCGCATACACACACATACTTACACCTATACTTGCAAAGCTTGACTGCCAGTTTCGGACTGAAGCTCTCCGAGGACTCCGAGCTAAGTTGACCGGAGTGGACCCGGGCCATAGCGAAAATGTGTTGTTCTTCCAGATCCCTTTTCCCTTCTGGAGTGATGGGAGATTTTTATTCTCGTTTTCTTGTTTTTACCCAAACGATGACAGATACTAGCTATGTGTTTGTGTACGTACACTCATTGAGGTCTCTTCAGCACTTTGCTCGATGGCACTATCCAACCCACCATCGTGCTATCTCATTCAGGATGTCAACGACATAAACGGTTAAGATACAAAATAAGATGAAGCATGGCATCATCGTTTCAACTTTTTTTTGGCAGCATTTAGTTTTTTTATGTAAAGCGTTTTTGTTTTTGGAAACATGTTGTAGTCGAAATAATTTATTTGAGCATAAACGATGCCTGGACTTTTTGAATAAATACAGAGATTTTACTTGAGTGTTGAAGGAGATAAAAATGTGTAAAATGTCATGATCGGATGTATACGTATGAGAGGAATGGTACTAGCAACCTCATAAAGAAAATGGCCAGAAAAGAGAAAAGTGTGTGGCCTTGTCTTCCAAATTTATTGCAAAAAACAGCAAAATGTTGTTGATATTGACAGATACGGTTCTCAACAATCGCACTGCCAGACCTAAAACACTCCTAAAAGAAAAATGAAGCTTCAATTCACGATCTGGTACGTGCATAAATTTGGTTTCGTCAAAATTACTGAAAAGAGAAAAATATATAACGTAGATAATATGCGTGGATGCTTGTAACCAAATGGTTATCAAAATGTCGATAACAAAAGAATTTAGAAAAATACTTTTTCAATAAAGCTCGATATTGTAAAGCATGTTTCAGAATATTTATTTTGCAACTGGAAAGGATGGTTAACCTTTATATTTCCTAATTTTATGGCTAATTTTGAATTTATGTTTATCGTTAACATACCATACCTATTTATTATGAGAAACTAATTAGGCTTATGGCTATGACCTCAGAATTCACACATCTACAGTAAATTGATTGATTTTAATAGATATTATTTTTATTAGTCTCAACTTGTGTAAAATACAGCTAAAATGTTGCTTCGTTGGATTGGTAACAATCCAGATATTAAGCTTTAAGTATGTCTTACAGACTTCACATACTTTATAGAGTTCATGAACTAATGTTTTCTAAGAATGTTAAAGTATGTATTCTAGGAAATGTAGTGATAAAGAAAAGACTATAATGTTAAGAGATACATTGTTTACACAAAACAGTTTATAGATCTCCCGCTCGAAAGCCCGGCTCCAGTATCTTGCACTCGATTAAGACATCTGCCACGAAGGAGTCTATCGTGGACGAAAATGGGGAAAATGGGAAAACGAAAAGCATAGCGAGCGCGCCTGAAGGCGAAGGGGGCGGGCAGAAGTCATCGATCGCGTACGACACCTATCGGGACTAATTTCCGTCGCCTGCTTCTGTCGCTTCTGTCGGTTGAATGGATCCGAGGATCCCGAAAGGCGGTCTCGAGCACTCTTCTCTCGCCAGGTCGCCAAACCGACGACGACGACGCCGGATAACGGAGCGTCTCTTTCGATCATCGTACATTTTGCCGGCGACGCTGATGGCGGTCGTCGGCACGTTGATACCATCTTTCATCATTAATGGGCGAGGGCGCCCCACTTACTCCTCCCCCATCCGCCGACCCCATTCGGGCTGCAGACTTCGGCCACTTGCAGCAAGACACTTGCATTCTAGCTGCAGCTTCCAGGCATTTCTGGAGCCAAACTGCTACCGAACTGTTACCAGCTTCCCGCCGGCCAGAGCTGCACTTGTATGTGTGTTTTGTTTCTCTCCTGCGCTAGATTCGCGTTTTTCCAACCCCCGCCTGCACCGAACTCGCTGGACGGAATGGGGGGGAAGGATTGGATGGTTTAATCGTTGCCTGCTCCTATGATCACGTTCGTTCCCCGGGAGAGGAAATGAGGCGTGGGCTGCGGGAGGAAAACTGGTCTTAACCGAATCGGATTGAAACTGTCGGTTTGTTCTCCGGTCTTCAGTTCGCTGGCAGCCCTTTACCCCTTACTGGAGGGCTTTTATATCGTAGTCAAGGTCAAACACGGTGAGACATGCACTCGCTCTTGCATGGACATAATATGCGCAAGGATTGGTTTCTTGAATTTTTCAGAATAAAACTAACGGTCACCTAACGAATCAGGTAGTAAATTCAGTAGTTGGTTTTTTAAATAAACTTAAAGGGTCATATATGTTCAAGTCACTTAAAGTTCTTACATCTATTTTATTTGGAAACATATACTATCATCGACTGGTATTACGATTTTAGAAAATACTTCTATTGAGGACTAGATTGTTGTTGAATTTGTCATTAACTTTAGCGACTAAAGAGCGCCCACTTTCGCATGCGTTACGCTCAACTGGTAGCCTAATGTTGCAGTTGTCGAAGACGCCAGAGATAACATCGTTGCGAAGGTATTGGAACGAAGAGGGAGAAGCAGCGGACGCGCATCGAAGTCACCAGCATCGAGCAGCTGCCGCTCCGAAGGCGATTGTGTATAATTTGATCGATATACAATATATCTATTATTAAATTGCGCTCTTTTATCTACCATCTGCAGCCCCGAACCCTCCAGAGCGTGCGCCTTTGCATGGCTTCCCTGCCATCCGCACGATCCTCACCCGATCTCCTCAGTCCCCCTGACCGTACCGTTGATCTGGCATGTTTTCCACCAGTTTTTCGCAATTTTTCTGTCGATCTACAGCGTCACAAGCCTCGAGCTCGAGCTTTGAACAGCTACGTATGGGTATGGGAAGGAGCGGATGGCACCGACGGGCGAGTTGAGGTTGCTGTCAGTGGAAAGAATGAATTCGTTTCCCGCACTGGCCCGCTTAGGTTGGGAGTGGAAGGAAACCTGGGGGCGTAGTGGGGAAGGGTGGGCAAATAGACAAAACGGTGGACCCGGTGTTGGCAGCGACGTTAGGAACGGCACCGCGATCCATAAGGTGACCAATAAATTAGCATACACTTGTCCCAGCGTTCGGGGAGGCCGATCGCGTTCGGAGATTGCGCACGAATTATGTACGATCGCGGAATGACGCGATTTATGTCGGTGGTGGGTCGGTGGTGGTGGTGGTGGTGGTGGTGACCTTCATGATATTTCGATCGTGAGAAGTCTTTACAGCTTAAGATGGCTCCGATTCGGAGGGCTAATGGCTTTTGCTGTTCAAATCGTTCACCGTGCCTGGTAGTACACGGATTGCCTTTCAAAAGGCTTAGAAGCATTGGAGTTGGTCGTTAATGGCGTACGTTTCTTTTGAGTGGGGTAGCTTTTTTATTTTCCGATTAATGACATAAAATACGGTCATTTTAAACCATACAGTGTTTTCGTTTCAAACCCTACATAATTTGAAGCGTGAATTGCATCTTGAGTTTGGTCTTCAAGTTCCCCTTAAATAAGGTTTTCACTTCCCTCCAAGTACATATTTATACATTTACGAAATATTACTGATAACTGTAAAAAATCATCAGTTACGGAAAATGTCTATACATATTCATTAAATGTATTCATGTTCATTAAATCATTAAATAATATCTGAAGTCGCAGTTTTTTTCATTGAAAAATATGGTATGATTGTTCATGTTAAGTTTCGTTCTCAATAAGAAACAAAAAACAATTTTATGAATAGTAAATCATGTTTCAGTTTGAGCCAGAATTAATAAAAAATAATAATACGCTTTTATTAAGGAGTACTTTGCGTCTTGAAACAATACAAGATATTTATTTTTTTTGTATTATAACGATTTATATGAAAAAAATATTAAGAAAAGGTCAGAAATAAACATAGATTGTTAATAAAACTTGTCAAACTTGTCAATAAAAATATAAAGAAAATAAACGATTAAGGGATAGAGGTTTTTAATAGGTTCGTTTGGGATTACGTAAAATGAACATAATCGCGCTTCGTAAGACGATAATCGCCAACCCATTAATCAGTTTCGGTTTTAGATCTATTTTAAAAAACTAAAGTGTGTTTCTGGACTCAATTCAAAGGCATCTAACTACTCCAAGGTAATTTGTTGAATTTTTTTCGTGATAATTTGAAAAGAACAATAAGAATATCTTCAACAATAAGAATATCTGGTTATCAAAAATTGGTTTGAAGTAATTAAAGCGTTATCAAATGCCATGTCGGTTTATTGTTAAAGTTGTTTAGTACCCAAATAAATTGTTCATATTCAAATGTTATTCTTAAAAACGACACGCATGTGCGCCAACTTTCAGTTTGCCATTGATCTAACAACTCTTTCGGCGTGGAATACACTGCGAGGAAAACATAGCGGCCATTTTTGCCCCCGGCCTTTTCCCCGGTCGGTAGTTCCTGGCATCAATCACCGAAATAATTCATACTCCGTTCTACCGGGAAGGCAAACGCACACGCGCGGCCGTGGTAGGGACATGGACTTGTTATTAGGGTACAATCAACCTCACCTGTATTAACGACAGGATGTAGTTAGCTCATGTAAATGAAATCACTATTACCGCCGCTGGAATCGATAATCATAGGCGAAGGGCTGCAGAAGACGTTGGCCGGAGCGTTGGCATTAATTCCAGCGAAACGGGCGAGGAGGAGGAGGAGCAAAGAAATGATGTAGGAGCAGGCGTCCAGACAAAAGAAAAACAAGTCTCCTCCTTCGTTGGGGGGGGGGGGGTAGGTAGCCCGTAGGTTCGCATCTTTGCGTCCGTGGTCATCTCTTTCAGGATCTTCTCCCGTTATGGAGCGTCGTTAAGAACAACGGTTAGAATTTTCCAAACTGGATGAAGGCTCACAGGAGTGCGTGTCGATCGCGAACAGGGTGGGGTGGGCACCTTCGTTATCTCATTCATTGAACGTCTTCAGTGTTCCTTTTTTTTACTTGCCTCCATTCAATTGCTTTTCTTTCTTCATCCCCTGCTGCTTTTCGCCGTCCTTGATAACCCGATCACCGGAATCAATCGGTTCTTAGTCGGTCTTGCAGCGTGTTACCTGAACCGAACAACACGCGGCCGTGCGCTCCGTGCAGCAAACCGTGGGGTATGCAGTCTCCCATTGCCACTTAATTTCAATCCAATTTCAATCATCTCCATACGCACAAACTGGAAGGACTCGGCGTAGTCCGAAGTTCTCGTTTTTGTTCTCCGTCTCGCGTGCGGCTCGTCCATCATCGTCGGTTGTGGTTGGGTCCGTTCGATTCATTCATCGGAGTATCGCGTCCATCGCCCGGCTAACTGTACGACGGAGGGATGAGCACCGGATTCAGTTAGTCGGCCGTCGTTTCCTCCCCCGGCCAGCGACAGACGATGGTCGAGTTGACCGTGGTCAGTGTGTATGATTAGAGTTTTTGCTCGAGAAACCCGTTCCAGTAGCGGGTGCGTGTTTGTGTGTTTGTGTAGGCCTTTTTTCATGCACTCCGTTTCGTCCGGCACTCTTATTATCGACCTCCGGTGGCCAATCGAGTGGCCGACACTTGTGGGCCGTTGTTGCTGGTCGTTCCTAACCGCCATCCTAGACGAAATCGATGCTATAATTTGAAACGGATTGGCATGTTTTTTGACGTCAGGCAAGCGGCCTCGGTATGGGATGGGGCAATCGACCGGAAGGAGAACCCTTAATTCGTTCTGATGAATGAATCGACCATGCCCGACTGGACCGGCGGAACCCAAAAGAAACGAAATGATGAAAAGAAAATCCGTCTCGAAAAGGGGACGGAAACGATCCGTTACGGTTCGTGTTTGTCGTTGGAAATGTTTTACAGTTTTTGAAGGTAAAAGTTTGTTCAAATTGTTTGGATTTTGTGTTGAGTTTTAAATGGTTTGGCGTTTTTATAATTTGATCATTTTTTGTTATCATAAATGTGGAGAGCAAGATTACATAAAGAGGACTAGAGTAGCCAAAGGATATGCTTGAAAATTTAGTCATCGAAATCATTTAATGACATGCCTCTTATTTTTTTCTAGCTCAGTTTACAAACATTTTTTGGGCTGTACAAATTCTATACGTTGGCAGGTTTACTAATTTTCTTCTTTCTCTGGAACCATTCGCAGAAGTCGTTGATATAAGCGGCTTTAGTACTTCTTACCCGTTTTGGAAGTTCAATGCGGCTCTTCTCCATGGGTTATTTTACCTTTTTCATACTCTTGTTCGATTAACGATTCGTATCATTTCAAAGATACGACATTCGATTTTTACTTAACTTCAATACCGTTGTTTTATGTATGAGAACATAACCTACTAGACTCTATGTTCAAGTTTCATTTCTGGTAGTAATAAATAATCACAAGATCAGATTTAGAAATATTTTTTAAAAATCATGAGTTCTCGAGTTTGTCATAGTTTTGGGTAACAATGAAGTGATTCGCTTGACTGCCCCATTTCTGTATTTGAGAACATGCATGATTGTATTTTGAAACAATAATGTTGGTGATTCAATGTATAAATATCAAACTAACCTAAGCGATTTGAATGCATTTGTACTTTGACCCACTGGCTGACAAAGAATCAGCCAATTCGTCGCAAGAAAAAAGAAACGAATCCAACACGTGCCGGACTCACGAAGAGCCATTTCCTACTGATGGTTCCATGCTACGTACAACATTGATTGTAGGCAGGGTGGGGTCTGATTGCTTGTCCACCCATACTGCACGAGACGGTAGCGCGGATGGGGGGGCAAAAACACCTGTTTTCTCACAAACTCCTCGGGGCAGTCGCACAGATAGCCCGCGACGTGCTCCGTGACTGCAACCGTAAACATCGTCCACCGACGCAAACGCGACCAACTCCGCATGCCACTCCGTCGTCGGCGAAGCCGTCCGCTCCAAACATCCAAAACGCTCGGTATGTGACCGAGATAAGCCAGTGTGTGGCTCGCCGACAACATCACCGCCGGACACACCTGTTGCGAGCAAAGGCGCTTGGGGACGGGGACCGGCACCGTCGGGGAGAGCCGAAGATCAGGCGCATGCAGCAGTCGCTTGCGGTAGCGCTGGATAAAGGGCGTCTTGAAGAAAACAACAGCGTTAAAGGTGAACCTTTTCTTAGCTGGCACAATACACGTGCCGGTTTTCCCACGTGCCACTTGTTTTTGCCTGGTACGAATTGAAAACTTATTCGACAGCAATAAGCGTGTTTAGCAAAAGTTTGGTTTTTGTTGAAATCGCATGGCTTCCGAGAATTCCGTAACGAATAATTTTTCGTGCAGAAAAAATGGTATAAAGAATGACGTACTTTCCGGAAACCAGGAGTAAACGCCTACGAGATAACCGTTTTTCATACACACAATAAAGTAATGGAAGTTTCAAAGACATAAACATCTTTGATCATATGAAATTGGAACGTTATATGCTCATGTTTTTCAACGAGAAGTTAAAAAATTGAATACATACTTTGAATAGAATACATGAGCGCAAATAAGGAAGAGGTAGCGCACATCGGGCCTTCAACATAAAATCTAAATAAAACAAGTTCTAAGTAACTATATACTGGAAGGTGGTATTACAACAGGATTATCTAAATTATAAAAAAAAAGAAATCAAACGAAATACCATACTGGTCGTGTTTTGAAAGACAAATCTATAGTTTTCAAGAACTAAAGCTTTCTCGCCTTTAATTTGGGTTAACTTATTACTAACTAATTGAGCTAATTTATCCAAATATTTGCAGTAAGACGGTACATATATTGCTGGCTTTAACAGCAAGATGTGAATAAGTTATGTTAAACCTGTAATGCTTGTCAAATAAATAAAATCATTACTAAGTGTAGATACTTTAGTTCCACAAGACAATACAATGAAATTATAGTATCTTTTGACAGTCCAAGCAACAACATTCGACTGAACCAGATAGACCTTACTTTATGGCATGCGAAAGCTCGTCGCCGAACTATCAGCAAACACGGGTCACCCCGACCCCAAAACGTGCCCGGCAGAACTTTGACGGAAATGGTCGGTTTTGATAGTTCATTCCCTTATTTAGATACGCGGGGTGCTTATCTTTGTGGCTTGTTTGACATTATTTGCGGTGCGCAAACATATGCATCTGTCCAGCTATCCAAACTGGACAAGGTAAGCGCCTTTTTGAGACAAGCAAACGCAGTTCTGTACTTTGGCAGATAGTTCTACTGTTGCAGTTTTTGCGCACGTGCACCCACCAAGGTCTGTCAGCATTCTTGCTCACTATGCTGTTGTTTGATAAAAATGTAGGCCTCGAATAGATGAGTGCAATGTGTCCACAAATATCGTACACGTCCGGGAGAGCGTGTTATAATTCAATCAAATCACATTACAGCTTAGCCGACAGCTGCACTTTGCGGAGAGAAAGAGAGTCACCCGAAAGTGACATACAGCATTCATTTTAATTGCCAACCATTTGCTGTCGGAATTCGCGTCCTGTGGGGAAGTCCCAATGCCGGTACCCTTAATTAGTCCTCTAATGCAACATACTCACTCGAGCTTTGCTGCCGAACAGTGAGACTAATCGCAATACTGTACATCACCATTTTGCGAACGGCCTTTGGTTGGAGTTTTCAGGACTTGGCAACAGGTACCAGGAGACGTTCATTAACAACTGTTGATTGAGCGCTTAACCGGTGCGTCACCATTAACGAGTTGCCGTTGGTGTGGTGTGGAAAAACCACGTCACTTCGGTCGAGTTCGCTCGTGGAACCGATCGGAACGCGATGCGTCCTGTCGATTCTGACAGCTCTAGCGACCTATTTGTATTGCCGGGGCGATTATTGGATTAAGCTACCACGGCCCGAAAATAATCGTCGTCCTGCTGATGCCATTTCCGAGGTTGGAATTTCGGATTCCACGGGAGCTGGTGCTGGACCAATTAAAGACAGCCAGCCGCGACGGTTCGGTTCCGTCGGACGGAACGGAAGAAAGGTGAAGCAGCTTCACCAAAGGGGTTGGCTAAATTGCTAATTATGCAATCTGTTGCTGGTAGCATCGTTCGTCGGAAGTCCCGGCGTCAACGTTGCCGAACGGTCGCTAGGACATTGGATGTCCGTGTGTGTATGTGTTCAAACCACCCACCCAGCACGCCAGCTCACCATCAATTCATTCATTTTCGGAAAGCCAACCCCGTTTGGATGCGGCGAACCCATCCCATCATGGAGCGGGTGGAAATCCTTTTCGGGATCCTTTCCGTTCCGAACGACGTGCATGCTGGATGCATTCCCAAACGATGCGTTCCGAGGGCAAGATTCGAACCATCCTGTGCGCGAATCATCCCGTACGACTCTCAGTGCAGTCAGTTTGGCGTACGAATTACGTTTCACTTCACGTTGGCAAAAACGATTCCGAAAACCCGATACAGCCAGGAGAGCCACAGGTGTCGTTTGACTTTTCGCTTGCCATTGCCCAGGGTATGGGGCTATATCTCGGCTTGATCGGCCCCATTTGGGTGCGGGGGTCGCATTTGGATCGAAAATTAATATGAATTTAAAAGCCCTACCAGTCTGCCATTAGAAGACTCGCCGGGTGGCCTTCTCTTTGGCGAGCGGGGGAATGTCCTGATTGTTGGAAATCTAAAATCTCTACAAACCCTCGGGTTCCGAACCCCATCCTCCCTCCCCACCCGGTTGGGTGTTATGTAAACTAACGTTCTTTGCATCCTCGTTAAATTTGGCGTTCCGTTCCCGTTAAACCCTCCCGGGAAAAGCCGGGTGCACTCCATAAGCTCGGTCTCAAATCGTTTAACTTCTCTGCCCCCAAAACAAACCGTACTACGAACGCTCGGTCTCGGTTTGGGTAACGTGTAAATTTTCGGCATTTTACACGTGAGGATCGGATCCCTGCGGTGTGCTTTTGCAAAAGCCAATGCAACACGTGAGCGCTCGCCTTTTGCCTCCCCCGAAATCGTCCGGCCAGTGTTTTTCGTTGAAGTGTTGCTTCCCCAACAGCTCTCGAGTCGAGGATCGACTGTCAGGGGGATTGTCGTGCAGGAAACTTTGCATATTTGGACTAGTGCTACCGCACAGTGGGTAAGATTGTTTGGTGGACAATATTTTTTATTAAACATGTTAAAACATGCGACGATGAATTGTTTGTTATTTCCTTTGCAACGAACTATTCTACGAAATCAAACGTCTAAATTTAGTAAAAGGCTATACAATATAATTCATTTCCATGTAGCTACACACTACTTGCCCGTAGTGCACCAGTGTTGACTGCCTCCCAAAGCATCCGAATACTCCCGACCTGCTCCGGTTAGCGTAAGATAAACTGTTCCAAATAAATTCGCCCCCAAATACCGCCGCTCCACCGGAAACGGTTGCCCTCGGAAAAACCCCGGCAGCGTCACGATAAAAGCTCCTAGAACGCTTGCATTCCATCCTCCCGCATCCAGGCACGGCGGCAGATTCCCGTCGCCCTTCCGTTCCCGCGGACCCGCACATTCGGTAGCCAACTTTTGAATGGCCCCAAAGTACGGTAGAGCTCCATCGGCTGTCGGCTCCGTCAACCTGTTGCATGTTAATAAAGTTGTGTGTTTTATAATGTAGTTCCCGCCGTGTGTTTGCAAGCTAGTGAAGCCTTTTCCCTTTGCTTCCCTCCTGCCGACCCCTCGGCCTGAAATCAACGTGACGACACACTTTTGATAATTGTATGGTTTTGCACTCGCATGTGGCTGAAAGTTTAATTTCGTGTTTATATAATAATAATGTGATACGAGTGGTTCCTCCCGGGTGGGAGTTGGGGGAAAGAAATCCTATCGTGAAGGTTTAATAGGTTGAAACTGAGATACACCAAGCGGATTACGTTCGCATCATGTATACAGGTTAAGAGAATATTCTAGATTTTTCCATTATTTTAAAGAGATAGAAAATCAAGCGAATATCGAGAAAATAGATTAGTCTTTCGAAAGTTCAAATACAAAGAATCAGTTTGAATTCGAACTAAAGACAATTCAATTTTGCACTACAATATAACCCTTATCACGTTTCAGGATCATGACATCAGTTTTTATTTATGAACTTGCAGAATCTTTTTCGGGTAACAAGAAAAAGGATTTGAATGCGAAAATTTGTTGTTTTTTCAAAGGTCAGTTCGGTAAGGTAAGGTAAAAGAAAAGTTTATTAGGGTTTTAGTATAAACTTAAATAAATAAAAGTCATGGCTTTGGGACTTTTCATCCTGTTCAACAAAAATAAAATGTTATTCGTTATGTATTATATATTTTTTTAAAGTAATCAATTCACCAATGAGATTTTTTACTTTTTAAGCATGTTTTGACGAATTAAATCTTTTCCACATGGTTCGAATCATTCAGTAGGTTTGAAGAACTCGTAGGCTCGTTGCTTCAATTCTTATATAGTTGATATTTATATAAGTAGAAGGAAATTTGGAAAGATAAGAAAGTGCACAATAGTTATTAAGTGCAAAAATAGTGCAGAATAGCTCTCTTGTTTCGAAAAACATATTTATAAACATAAATAATATTTTCATCAGCCTGTAACATTTGAGCTAAGACTCATCAAATAATCGTTTCAGTGAAAAGGACTTTTTTACCAGTTTTGGTTCATATTAATACTAGAATATCAGTAATATTTGAAAATCTTTGTTTAGGATATCCGTGGTTGATAATGAATCCTAAACATTGAAAACGTTCCGTCCAACATTCGATAATAGATTTTAGTTTTTCATCCAACCCCTGGTTTTAAAAAAAGAGGTACCATGGGAGGAGAAAAATGAAATTTAAATTAAAAATAAAAAGGACAAAAAACTGCCCAACTCTGCTGGCAAACGGAAAACGGCCAGAACGCGACGGCGTCTTGCTGTCGCCCAGGAAAAATGCCATTTCTCCTTCCCATGTGGTACGCGCGCTGGTAGTGGTGGGCTCCTCCGCCAAGTCCGGGCAGGTCCTGCCGTTCGTGGGTGTGTATTAGTGGCGCTCGCTGCAACTATTGCACCCGTATCGTCCACCCTCACCCCCTGTGCACTGTACTCCCAGAGGTGGCCAAGGATTTTCCCCGTTCGAGTGGATACTTGGCGTACTTTTTATTACTTTAGCATTTCGCAACCCACCCCAACGGGTGCACTTTTTCGTTCGGCCAAAAGTGTGCGTGTGTGCTTGCCGGTGTACATTAGCAGCGCAGCTAGCACCCAACACCACCAGCGCCGCAACTATTGTGTGTCTTTGTCACTGAGCGGGTTCTTTTCCAAAGGCAACCACCCAATTTCCTCCTGGGATCCATTCTGGTCTTTTTTTTGTGTGTTGTGGCACATCCACATACATTAACTTGTATATTTCGTTTAGTTTGCCTCCTTCCGGTTCATTTTGCCACCACCACCACCACCACCACCGGGATGCACCACACTTGAGCCATTTACCTCAAATGATGCTTATGTCTTCCTCACCCTCTGAAACTCTGGGCGCTTTTTTAAAAATATATATTTTTTCCACCCGCATTTGCGTCCCTGCACGGCGTTGCGAAAACTGTCGACGCGGAAGACTAGGGGTTTTTTTCTCCGTTTCTCCTTTTACGATTAAGGCCAAGCTTTTTTTTCTATACTCCTTCAACGCATTCTCCTTCTCTTTCGAGTTGCAAATTTTTTTTCGGACACTTTTTTTCCCAACCTTACTATCGAAGGATACGGCGTTTTTTTTTCGTTCCACAATTTATCACTCCTATTTCCCCCTCTCCCCTTTTTTAATATTCTTTTACATTAATTTTCTCTAATTGTGTTTCCTCGTTGGCTTTCTTCCATTTCCATCCGCAGGATTCGAGCTGTGGTCGTCCGCGGGAGCAGTTTTGTACGTGTGCCGGTGTTGGTATCCGGATCGCGCCCGCTTTGTGCCCGAGCCCGTGTGCCGCCGGATGTTGGTGGTTTCCAGATTTCATTTCCGGTCGATCCGTACACACACACACACGTGCGCGCGTGCTGTTGAAGACGGTGTGCATTATGTGCAGTAGAGAAGTGTTGTTTTCTTGCTGCCGCGCGGTGAACGGACGATTGCAAAACGGGTGTAAACTGCAGTGAGCGGACTTCGGGCGGACGTTAGTTTTCCACAAAAATATACCAACAACAGGTGTGCCAGTGCGGCATCAACTTTCCCGTTCAGTTGCCGTTTCCTTAGAAGCGAGTTTTTCCAATCGCGAAAAGAAAATCCGGAAAAGAATCGAATCAAAAAGAAACTGCCCCCCCCGCGGAGTGGCAGTTGGCGAACGGCGGCTGGAAGCCCCGCACGAGGAAGTGCATCTCGGCATCGTTGGCCACCTGTGGCTTCGTGAGCCGGGAAAACCGGGCAGCGCACGGTTCCGATGCGGAGACGCTGAGCCAACAAACAAACCCGAAACGAACGATGGCGGACTGCTCGTACGCGCGCTGCGTCCAAGAGCGCCGCTACATAAGACGCGAGCTGGCCAAGTGGACCAAAAACATGGTGTACATAGTCGGTAAGTGGATTCCAGGGGTTACTTTTTTGTTTTAGCTTTCCATTTCCCGGTCTCCTGTTTCCCCATTATTTACCACCCGGCGCACAAAAACGGGCGAAATAGCATGTTGTTCGGGAAGCTATCATAGCGGGTCGAGAAATTAGCGCACCTTGAGCTGCAACACTCGCATGCGATTGCACCGGGCATATTTATAAAGGCTTTTCCTTGAAGCACGCTTTCCCTTGGCCTAGTGTCAGCTTCGTAGAAATAATTGATACCCGCGACTCCATCACAAATGTTTGCTACCGATACCCGTTTTGTGGCCGTTTTAAAGTGAAGGTTTTCCAATCCTTAGCCACGTTTACCTTATTTTCTCTCCTTCTTTCTCTCTCTCTCGCTATTCGTGTTCTTCTCTTTACCGGTCGCTCTCTGCGAAAGCGCGTTTGGGTGTTTTTCTTTTTCGTTTTTGCTACCGCCGTGTTGCATCGATTTTGCGTCTTACTTCCGGAGGAAAATAGTTCCTTTTTATGTTCCTCGCCCCTCGTCGTGGTGTGAATAAAAGTGTGCGACGAGGAAAGGCCCCCCATCTACCTTCCTCTCTCCCTCCCTCCGCCGGAGAATGGGTGGAAATGGAAGCGGAAGATGCCGAAGACTGTATTAGTGTGTCCGCTTTGGAGCGAGGGCTGTGCAACAAGTGAGTTTTCCGCACGTTTTGTGTGTGTTTTTCCTCCGTCGGATGCTTCTCGGTAAAGCTGGCTTCTCTTTTCGGTCTTATTTTTCCTACCCTCCAGCTCCCGGTGGGGTTTTTCCCATTTTTCCTCCCTTCTCTCCTACTTTTTTTTCGCTTTTTGTCATCCATGTTATCTCGTAACTTCGCTCACTGCTTCCCCACGCCTCGCCCATTGGCAGTGTGACTAGCAATGGTCTTGGCAATGGCGCACCCCGTCGTCGTCGTCGTCTGCTGCAGCTGTTGTTGTTGTTGTTGTTGTGGAAGTGGGGGAAAAAGGATCAAAACGATCCGTAGGACGCGCGTTCGAAGTGCACTCCAGCACGGCAGCCGTACTACACAGAGAAAGAAAGACTTTGTACATAAACGGAACAGAGTATTCCAGACACCAAAGCACACACACACACACGGCACGCACATGCATTGGCGCATTGTGTCTCTCTTTCTGTCGAAGGCGATTCCGAAAAGTAGTCCCTCGAGGAGGACGATGGAGTTGCATGGTGGTTCATTCGGTGCACAGGAAATATAATCAGGTTTTGCGCTTGTGTGTCAGCCGTTGCCACCCAGAAACCACCCCCCCCCCTCCCCCTCCTTCCCCCTTCACCAAATAAACTTGAGGGCTTTTTGTGTGGCCTTCCTTCTGGAGCTTCCTGTGCAAACACGAAAATACCAGCTCCCGGGTGCTCCCCCGTTTGCATCCCCGTTCCGCGTCACTCACCTCAATAAAGCCACTCCATCGGTTGGGTGCTGCACTCAGTAAACCGATCAATTTTTGTTGTATAACGCGGCCCTGCATTGAAACCGGCGAGCCCCAACCGGAAGACGGTGGGTGGGCCACGTCCTAGACAACGAAGAAAGCATCCTACCCCCCAGTCTGGCCAACCCACCGTCGTCCCTGTCGAAGGGAAGTGAAGGCGGAGAAGAACCATCAGCCCAAGGAGTGCCATCTCCTTAGTGGAAAGGTTGCACTTTTCTTTATCGCCTTTCGGTCGTGCCTCGGCTGCATCGTTCCCTCCTCGCACCCTCGGTAAAAGTTCTTCGAAGCCACCTCCATGCCGAAAAACTCAGCAGGAAGGAAAGGAAATGTCACTTCCTTACTGTTCCTTCTGTTCACCCAGCACCCGGTCTCTCCCTTCGAGGACATTATTGGGGGGTGGTGCTGTGGTGGTGGTCCCATTTTCGAACTCTCTTTCTCTCTCTCTCCTATACTGCTCACCCGCTGGAAAGGGCCACGAGTCGAAGACGGACTGTTTTCGCCGTCAGAATTGGGATAAAACACGTGACTGCACCGCCCCAGACGCCTGCCTTTTCGGTCGGGAGTGGAGCATACGATGGTGGTAGTGGTACGACGGGACGTATGTACTCGAGCGCTGCCATTCGAACAGGCAACAGGTTTCCGTTTCCGAACGACGAAAACAACGACAAACGACGACGACAACGACGACGACGATGGGAAGGAAAAGTTTTCTTTGGGTACCAAATCGGTTTCCAAACGTACCCTCCTCCCCCAAACCGCTCCCCGGTAGCCCCCGGTGCATTGTGGCGTCCGTCTGTGTGTGTGTGCGGGGAATGTTTGTGTGGCTTCCCGTGGCAGCTGGCGCTCGCGGAAAACAGATGGCATCTGGCGTGGTCTTTTCACACAATAAATCACAATGGCAGCGGGCCCGATATTGAGCCGATTGATGGCGGAATCGTCGCAAACCGAAATGGATCCGCGGAATGATGATAAAACGATGCGTTAGACAATCAATAAAATCAATTTGCCTCACGGTGGAGCTTCACGATTGATTTGTGGCCGCCGTTTGCCGTTCCTTGCTGGGGAAACGATCGGCACACTTTAAACGTCGATTCAAACCAACCTTCCGAGGTATTTATTTTTTATAACTTCCTGCAGTTCATATGTAAGACACTTTACAGATTCGTTAAGAAAAACTTAAAATTTATTAAAGATAAACTAGCTTAAGTAATATAATTCAATTACCCTCTCATTTTAGTGTGATTACATACTCCATAGTGACCTTGATAAGCCAGATTATTTTCAAAGGTTTCTCGTAATGAAAAGTTTAGTCCGGTTTGAAGCAAGATGTGATATGCGGAGAACCCGGTGGATATTAAGGATCTCACATACATCCAGAGGATCTTGCATTGTAGTTGATAAGGTTGATTAAGCTTTGCCGATGCGGTCTTTCTGTGTTGAGTGCACCGATTCAAGTTTTCTATTGGGTCACATCTCCTGGAGTATTGCACAGTTTTCTAGAAATTTTTGTATAGGAACCGATTCTTATATGTGTTTTGTTTTGGTTTGAAAAATGCTGATATACTCGTTTGTGAATAGAGAATGAAGTCTACTTCTGACCCAAATTTTCTTTCTGACTAAACTCAACAGAAACATTTAAAGCTCCAAATAAATATCGTGAGGATGTAGAACAGTTCAGATGTTTGTGCCTCAGAACGTATGAGACATGTTTAAACCGCGATCGATTCGGGATTAGGATTTAAGGCACACAAAACAGTGGGTTGGAGAAGGTTTTGTTTTTTGTAATCTAATAAGCAAAATTAACTCCTCAAATGAATTCTTCAGTGAAAATTACTCTAAAAGTTGGAGAAGAAAATTTTAGAGGACAGTTTCAAAATCAATGAGAGGAAGATTTTAGTTTAGATTGAAAAGTAGTGTTATAGCTATGAAGTAAGTATCAAGTAAACGTCAAAGGAATACGCCCCGGTGGCAAAATCAGCATGCTTTCTCGTTCTGTCCAATTGACAATTGATACCGCCAGAACGAGAAAGCATGATGATTTTGCCACCAGGGCGGTAGCAACTAGACAAGATTAAGCAACATTTTCAGAAATTCGTTTGAATTGAAGAAAACAGTTGTGAAGAAAATGGTTCCTCAAAATGCTAAATGGGGGAATGTGATGTGAATTATTTTTAATAATTTTGCTTAAACCCAAAACACATTTTTAAAGTGGAACCAGTTATAAAAACAAATAAATCTTAAAGCAATGTATGGGCCTCTAAAACCACGTTATGAAATTCTAAGGTTTTGATTCTGATATTATTCATTTGGTTTTCAATTCAGCTAGGACGTCAATCAACAAAACTAGCAGGAAAATTTAGTTGGACAATATTTTTCAAGACATTCCTTCTTCTGTTAATAATATCATTAATTCCTTCTTTTATAATTATTAATTGTAAGTGACAGAAAACTTCCCAACGAAGACCCCATTTTCCAATCATGCACACCCTTTAACGCCACAACTAATTGCACTCTGCAGTGGCTTACCCTGTGCTTGAAATCCACTACCTTTGAACAGCAACTAGTGGTCGCTACTCGAGTGCATCCTCGTCGCCCTCATCAGCACGTCGGACATCCGGAGCGGCACTTCTGCACCGACGTATGCCACCCGGAAGGGCTCTCGACGAAACGCACCGAATCACTTAATAACTTAATCCTTTTAACCGACACAACTGACGAGCGGCCGAAAACATTTGCCCAAACAACCGAAAACATGTGCCCAAATGTCACACAACCGTACTCCGTTCTCATGGCATGTACGTGCACGAGTGTGTATGTGTGTTGCTGAATGCTTGCTATCCTGCCATTTCCATCCAACGCTGAACGATGGTGAACGCCGGGCCGAAAGTTAAACGGCTCTCGAAATCTGAAACGATCAACTTTTTGTGGGGTAAACTTTTCGAAATTGATAGAGATAACCGGCCAGCCTGGGCTCGTTTCGCTGTTCGAGCAGAGCAGGAGGAGAGTGAAGGAATTTTATCCAGCATCGTGTCCGTGTGTTTGAGATGCGTTTAGACTCTTGCCGTACGGTACGGAACCGTTCCCATCGTCTGATTTGATTCGTTAACGTCGGACGGGAATTGTATCGTTCTTTCGTTCGCGACGAAAATACTCGATTCCGTGAACGAATCGGAGCTTCGTCGGTGTGGAATCATATCTGTTAACCTGGCTGCAGGTGGATCATGCTTTTTTGAACCGTAAAGTGTAGCCCCTTCTCGTTAAGCTGCTCGAGCTGCCAAAAGAGTGGCTAAACACAATTGAAGCTCGTGAATGTTTTCCCCGTCCCAAAACAAAACGAACGAAAGCGCAACAGGCCCACACAATCACATCCTGAAGTGTCTCTTCGTCACCGGGTGGCACTCAAAGCCCGTTACCATAAACCAACAGGATCATGCCCGACGAAACACGGACAATCGGAAAACCGGAGACTATCTCGAGCAACAAGCGGTTCGTAAAAGCGGGGTGAAATTAAAATGAAATAGACCAAAAAACAAAACAAACGTTTGCTCGAGCCAAAATGCTCCTCGTTCGTCGGATGGATGGAACGAAAGCACTCGAAACGGATGCCACAAAAAAAGCAGGACTCCCTCAGTTGGGTTTGGCTCGGCGGCCGGTTGGCGGTCGGCATAAACGGAAGCCAATTTTCCATCACCACCAACCGGACGTAGATCCAACTTTCGGCTAGTTTTTGCCTCATTCCGTGTGGGTGGAGGGTTGGTTTTTTCGTGTTTTCCTCCGTGCCCTCCGTCGGTCCTTCCTTGGAGCGGGGCTTCGAGTCTAGGAAAAATCCCACAAAATCCAGACGGAAACACGCCGGCAGACTGTTGCACATGCCCGGTTATGGCTGTCGGATTCGTTTCCTCCGTACTCGTTCTGCTGAATGGGCACCCGTTGGAAAGGAAAAAGATGGGAGGTGGGGGGCGGAGGACTTTTGGCAGGTTGCCGCTGGAAACCAGTGGCCACGGACAGAACGCAGTCGGTGTCGGAGTGGGTAACTTTTCTGGCTGGGCTTCGTTACCTGTTGGTTACTATGTTGTGCTTTCGTGCGGTGACTAGCTTTAGGGCCAACCGATGCCTGACTGGGAAGGGTGCAATAAGGATGTTTTAATGGGATCAGTTTTCAAAATTTTATTTTTGTTAGTTTTTATTTGTTTGAACTCAACAAATTGCCTTCTTAATAAAAACAGTGGTCATTTTTATGGTAATTTTTTATTTCCAACCGGCTTTCCAACGGCTTTTTAAATTCAATGCTAAATATAAAACAATAATTTCAGATCTTTTTGGTCAATCATTTTCATAGTCGACCACTCCTACAATTCTTTTTATGGGTAATTTGGCTGCTTTTTATTACACGGTATAACTCCGACGTTTTTTTATAATTTTTCAACGGTTTCATTTTTCTATATTTGTTGCTATCTTTTGGAACAAATATCCTATAAAATTTCATCCTTAAAAATTTGAACGTGTGTTTTGATGTTTTCTGCAAATATTCCAAAAAAAGTTGAAAAATTACATTTTGGGATATTGTTGCGCTTAATTATTATTATAGGATTGTTTAGTTTTAAACCTTAAATTTATGTTGGTGTTTTGCAATACAAACAGACTTGACTATGTGTACTTTCTCTTTATTGATAACTTAAGTCTTCACTTTTAATATATATAATTTGAGTCGTCACCCTACTCTTTTAGTAAATTTACTACAACAAAATTTATCCAGAGATAAACAACATTAAACAGTTCTGTGTTTTTGCTCATACACAAAACAAGAAATTAAGAACTTTTTCCAATAATCATATCAAAGATAGATAATTTAAAACAACCAAAACACACAAAACACTTTCTCTACCAAGCAATTATCGCATTTGAAAAGAAACCTAAATTTTAACCTAAGACTACCAGGCGTCTCCATTTGTGACGGATTTGGTTTTGTTTTTCGTTTGAATCACGATTCAATGAGCGATGGAGATTGTTTTCCCGTGTTCCCGTTATCCTTCGTGTGTTTTGAAAGTGATCCAACCAACCTACACGCGGGATCCATTTCATCTGGTGGCACGATATTTTTTTCTACTTGCGCCTGCCATACAAGTGGTGTTCTGTTAAAAGCGTTACCAGAACCGTACGTTGAACGTCCGGTTCCTTCGGGGATCGTGCGAACGGAGCGCGTCAAATTTTTGCACCAAACATCAAACCACCGAACGGTCAACGCGGCCAGACAATCGACTTCCCGGATGGAGGCATTTTATCTAAGTGCCGGCCGGGACTCCTTCCCGTGCCGTGAGGGACTTTTCGTGTGTACCGTTTCGGCCGGGCGGATATGGTTTGTTTGCCGTGCGGTCCCAAACTCGCGTCCGCCAGCGACGGTGGCTCGGAATGCCGTCAGGCCGGTGCTCGCGCGCGCTCGAAGATACGAAGATAATTTCCCGAGCAGTAACCGGGCCGCCGGTGGTTTGGTTTGGTTATTTTTCGACGGCACATAACGATGGCGTGTCGTCGCGGCGGAAGTTGGCTGCGTGCCAATACGCGGCGGTACGATGGAGTGCTTCGCTTGACTTTGCCGGCAGAAACACTTGTTGATGGTTACGGTTCTGCCAGGGGAGGTTGAGTCGATTCAACCGGTTGCAGAGATTCGAAGCCAGCCTCGGACCGCGCGCTGTTTGGTGGACGTTGGCGAAGGACGCGAGAATTCGTGCTGTGGGACGCTTGTGATTGCAAATTCGGTCGGGTGGTCGCGATGGTGGGGCGTGTGCGATGGGGTGGGGGTTGTGACAGTAGTTAGAGATAGTGTCGGATTGGCCGGATGAATGGAATGGTTGGCGAAAGTTTGCTTCTTGCTAGTCCTATTGTTACTACATCCGGTAGCAGCATCAACCAGCAGCATAATGTTCGAGCGCATTGTGGACATTGTTTAGAAACCAAGAGAACCGGCGGGGGATCCACTAGAAGGGGTATACTAACCCTGTTAAATCACTATATCACAAGAGAAGGGATATTTCACACCTGTTGCGTAGCCCTAGTCAGATAATCAGCAACGTAAACTACCTCCTTAACGGGAGGATCGCAACCTTAATCATCCTCATCGATTTGCATGTTGAATTCCGGCCAATAGTGTCCGCGGTTTCTTTACTTTAAGTATTACTGAGCGAAGTTCATAAAGATATATTTCCTTACATAAAACGTTTTTTTAATATGAAATTTTTTTAGAACTTTGAGATAAATTCTCTAATTGTGAAAACCAAAATAGCTGTTTTTATGACAGCGACATACGAATTGGTTAACACTGCAAAGTTTTCTTGTTACTCTTACTTTGCAAAATATCAATTTAACTGTCTTTGTTTGTTAGTCTCATTTTTAAAATGTTTTTTTTTCAATTTATATAAAGAATGAATACCAAAAATGTTACATATCACTGTTTTCAAATATTACCATTGAGCAACGAAACGTTGAAAGTATATCATTCCAATACTGTGCTTTTCGTGTTTGTCAATACTTAAATAGATTGTTTAGTAAATAATTTTACACAAATTACTTCGAATGTATTCTTAAATTGAGGTAAAAACATGCGTTATGCTTAGTATTTCTTCTATTATCACATCTTTTCACATGTTTACGTAATAAAACAAACAGGAAAGTGTTTCTCAAAACTGTACATTTGATCACACAATTTTCTGTAGTAAAGATTTTATATTGCCATTGACAACGTACCAATCCATTTCCAATTAATTTCCATAACTTTGACTTTATTTCTTATTACAATAACCATGAAAATTTTCAAGCAAGAGTTTCCTGATTAGCTATTATAGATCCATATCTTCAAATTAGAGCAGTTTACACGGTTTTCAGTGAAATGGGACCATAAAAGAATGAATATTTGCTCTACACACAATATACTTGCTAGAAACTTCTCGTATCCACATTATATGTGGATCCTCCCATACAACAAATAAAGGAACTTTACAAGTTGACAAAATATTGAAAATATGCTTGAATTGGACAAACATACTTTTAGTAAATAAAAATCCAACATGGCACTTGTACTGACATTGAAGTTTGGATACTGTTGGTACTACATCAATTTACCTTTAACTGATTTGGTAGAGAAACGTTTAATCATGTTGAGACTCGCCGTTTCAGTCGCAACATTCAGCTGACTTCACGCTAAGAATAGTCCTCTGCGAACTTGCTCTACTCACAATCCCCCGCAAGATTGGCTTCACGCGGAGCATACGCACGGTTGTTTAAGCCGAGCAACAGGTTGTCATTTTCCAGCCATTGTGGTGTTCCCTCCGCCATCCCCCGGCATCCGGTTGCGTCCTGCCACCTTCGCAACTGTTGAACCAACTGTGTTTGGTTGCGAGTGCCAACGTCTGCGAGTCTCGAAAGTGCTCCAGCACCGATGGAGTCGTATCTTTTGGTTGGGTTGGACGGATGAGATTGGATCGTTTGGTTTGTACCCGAGTACGGGTTCATCTGCCACACGTTGTGCGCTAGATGGTGCATTCGTGTTGTTCTTCGTGTATCATTTGCCCGTTTAAGGACACTTTTGGCTAAGCCGGTTAAAGTTCCCTCGAGAGGGCCAAATTTGACTTTTGGGGCTCTTTCCCTCATGCTTCTTGGCAAGCTGCTTTTTAACAAACTTGAGTCGAAGAGTTGACGTGATAAGAACTATTTACAATATTTCATTTTCTAGTGAATTCGAAACAAACCGTTTCTATTTGATTGTAAATGAAAACACTATCGAAAGACGATCTTTTCAAACATCAGTAGCTTTTGCTTCGTACAGCGCGACGTTGCTATGGAAACTCCAGCGAGTTGCAAAAGCACTCCAACATTGCCGGGGTTGGCTGGGGAAAGGCTATCGAACTTCGATTTCAGTCCGAGCTCATCGCCGGAGCCTTTCCCGGAACTCGCCAACGGAAGATCCTGGGTTCGGTTTGGCGTAGATTTTCTTTTTTCACCGACATAAGTTTTTTTTCGTTTTCGCTGCACGGAAGACGAAAAATCGTTGCTACTTTCTTGCACGCACACTTTCTCTCTTTCTCTCTCTGTCTCTGTCTCTTGCGTCTCTGTCACCATCCCTGTTGCATCGTTTTCCGGTCATGTCCAGTGCGGCTCGTACACATACAAAAGTCCCGACATTTCCCGACCAAAACTAACGAAATATAGAAAAACGCCCCATTCCTTTGCGCCGACTTCTTTGCCGACGGTCCGAAAGTCTGCCACCGGATCAGCAAGCGGGGCAAACAGGCGGAAATGGTCAAAGGAAAGCAAAACACCCTGCTCCGAAACTTACTCCCGATCCCGGCTGGAGGAAGAAATGGAAGAAGACGCGGACGAGGAACGAGGGAAGCAAAAATTAATGATTTTTTTCACATCCTTTCCCAACCGGACGATCCGCCATCGTCGCCGTTGTCGGCTGGTCGCGGTGCTCGGTTTCGGGCAGGATCTAATTTTTTCCCCCTCGACAACCCCCCTCTCTCCCGGCACCCCCCGATGTCGCCACTTCCGACGGGACAGCACGATGCGACCCGGGTCGCGATGCACAACGCTGCCAACGATGCGCTTCCTTATGTGCTTATTTATTATTCATTTCCATCCTCCACACCCCTCTTCCAACCCCGACCACCTACCCCCTCCCCCATCAAAACCCCGTGGAAAGGCGTGAGATGGCGCTCGGGAACGAAACGCGATATTGGGTCCCTTCGCTTCCTCCCTCAGAGCCCCCGCCAGACGCCTCCATTCCATCGGGGAGTGGGCGGAAGGGTGGATGTGAATGTGTGTGCTTGCGTGTGTGAGCTTGTGTACTGCTCGTGCCAGTGTCTACCAGTGCTCCTCGAGTGCTCTCGAAGGGTCAATGCAAAAACCGAATATCAAAGCCCGAGCTCCTGCCCTCATTCCAACTGCTTCCGGACTTGACTCTGGCTTCCCGAGAGCTGTAGGAAAAAAAAAGTCTCCCCCGTTCCACTCCCGCTCTCGTTCGCCTCATCGAGGGCGTGGGGATCGCCGCCCGGGAATACTTTTGCATCTTGAGCGGAATGTCCAGTTCGGGAGTTTTCGTTAAACCAAACACAAAAAATGCATTTCTCGACCACCCACTTCCCCTCGACGTCTTGCACTTTTCACTATGTGCGCGTACCGTGCTAAAAGTGGGATTGCGAAAGGCAGTGGTAAGTTTGGGAAAAACGGGTGTATGAACAGTCGACGAGGGTCAATGGGAGTGTTTTTTCATAATTTTAATTTTTAGAATTAGCAGCTTAAGTTGAGTTGAGTTAATTGATGTACTACTGTGTCCAAAAAGTAAGGTGACATTGGTACGCAAACTGTGCACGTCCAAGGTATTGGCGGATTATTATTTTTTTATTGTCGAAATATGTGTTTTTGACTTCTTCAGCAAGTTTCATGTAAAAATATTCATCAGGATAGGAGATATGATTATTTTACATATATGATATATGAGTACATTTGCAAAGTAGAAAAAATGTATTTAAATTCATCTATGGGTAACAATTTTTTTTTAGAACGGTTTGGGATTTTAAAATTTTTTTTGTGAAATTTAAAATTTTACCCTTGTTTAAAAGTAGGGCGTAGTTTACGAAAACGTAGTGTAAAATAAGGCAAAAGGGTATTGTTTCGCTTAATTTACATCTTAAAACGGATCCACAAAAAGTGAATTCAATCAAAACGCTTGTGAAAGAAAATTGAAGGCAAACAAACTATCTACTTTACTGTTATCCTCCTACTTTAAAAAAAAGCTATCAACTGGTTTGGTTTTCCTTAAAAATGAAATACTTACTAGCCTCGATTAGTCTTGATACGCAAGGTTTAAGAGAATCGCATTGCATCGAGATTTTTTATTTTAGATATTCAAAAATTTTGTTTTCAATGTGCTTAAAACAATAAATCGAAAACAGATCCTTCAAAAAATTGAAAAAAACAACATGCCCGAAAAAATGGCCATAAATTCAGGTTAGAGTGAGTGACAAACGTGAATTTACTCAATAAACATACTTTTCTCAATTATATTTAAGCGTTTTTGTTTTATATTGAATCAAATATTTATCAGCTTTCTCAATCAATAAACTCCATAGTTTTATAAATGATTTTAAGGAATAGTTCACCCGTATTCCCACTGTGCTTCGGGGAAAACGAATAGTGTATAAAAATTGCATCAGCCACTAACTTCCCCTTCCATCCAACTACCTCCTTTAGCTTCGAAAGGAACCTCGAACGGCGCTGGAAGGCATCGGAAGGGACGAAATTCGGGGAAGCGGATTTTTTCCAGATATTTTCCTCGTTGCATTTCCATCCCTCTTTCCCGCTTTCTCTCCTTCTTTCTCTATTGCGTGGCTCACTCCGTTTCGGCTTTGCCTTTAACATTTTTCAACCGTTCGCCTTTGGGTCGCGGCGTTTTCTTCACTCGCCTGTCGTTGGCTTCTTCTTAGCGCGTTGCAACAGGCGTAATTTTTTCTATCTTCACTCCAAGCGCTCTTCGCCCCTATCCCCTCGGTTAGTGCAGAGGAAAAGCGGCTCTGCTTCCACCGACCGGTTGAAGTCGAGGAAGGTGTTTTTCTTTTCTGTGTCTGTGTGTTTTTTTTTCGTTTCCCTCCTGTTTCTACTATCCACCCGCCTCTCTTCCCTGGCCCCCGAACCCGTTTTCCCATCCAAACTTGGTACGCTTGATGCACAAAGCGCAAATGCTGGCGCACACACAGAGCCATCGCAAATACCTACACATTGGGGCGGAAGTATGGAGCTCGCCTGGCTTTTTCCGTTTTTTCAGTCACGGATTCGGGGTGGCCCCGGCGGCCATCCTAGCTGACCAGCTTCACAAATTCCACCGGTGGACCCCGCTGTTATTTTATATACATTTTCAGCGACCAAACCGATGGAGCAGAATGGAAAGGCAACGCCACCGAGCGCCCCGGGACGGTTGGAAAAGTTTGTCCGGGCCGCTCCTTAAAAATAGTGCGACCATCCGGGACGGGTTTACTTTGCTTCTGTTCGCTTTTTCCCATTTTTTTTCTACCCTTTGCCAACTTCCTTCCCCACGATGTCCGTCATTTGGCCATCTGTTGCAAACGGAACCGAAACCTACTTTCTCACCCATTCCGGATGCACCATTTCGGTGTGCGGGTGTGTTGCTGCCTCCTTCCAACGGTCTCAATATGTATCCTTTCTTTCTTTGCGTTTCACAATGGCCGGAAAGAATGGATTGTTGCCGGGGTAGTTTTTGAGGATTTTCCTATATACTTTGAGCTTTCTTGTTTTTTTGTCGTTCCTAGAAAAAATTAAATTATTCCTTTTCGACCCGCAGTTATGCTGTTCCATTAGTAATTTTAATATATTATGTCTATTTATCACTGGTTCAACACTTTGTCGTGGAGTTTTATATTAATTATCTTCCTAATGTATACCATTTTTATGCTAAGCCAGTTGAACTATGTTACAATTTGTAAAATGATTATCTATTGAAAATTGTATCCTTGCCGTGACTTTAAACTGTTTTTTTTTTCAAACGTTTTTTGTTTCAAACATAAACAAACCGCATCAACAAACATGGTTTATACAAAACACCGGGCGTATCCACTTGTCGAGGCTGTAGCGAAAAACCAGTTGCGAAAACGTCAGTCTAATCGTCAACAATCCAACAGGTGGTTTCCAGTTCGGAATACGTCTTTGAAAGCATCGTCACGAGTTGCATCCGCAACAGCAAACACCCTTAACCAAGCCCTTTCACAGAACTGGAACGTAGGTCAATGGAGACGCATGGTGTTGTTTGTGGAAAAGTTTGATTATATTTTCCGAAGATGAATTACAACAAAACCGGCAAATCAAATCCCTTATTTCTTGTGCTTGTAGTGTCTTGTTTTGATCGTCAGTATTCAATTTAGTTAGACGAAAAAGCATAATTGAGTTCATTTTAATAAATTATTTCCGACAGTTTAAACAAGAATAGTTGTATGTAATGCGGGAGGCAGCATAATTCTGTTTCTAATTTTGCTATGTTTCTTCACCAAATTGCATACTTTTGTGCTTTATAAAAAAATAATATATAGACTCTGCAAGTGACTGTAAAAAACTATTCATTTTCATCTACTACGCAAAACCACCTTATACAAGTGTGAGTCCACAGATGCGCTTGTTTTTGTGGGAAAGAAACTATTTTTCCTTCACACTCTTAAATTTTAAAAGGCAAAAGAGTCTATGAAAAGGAAAGACATCGCGCGTTAATACGAAAAAAGTCCATCCTATTCGAGTGTGCGAGAAAAAGAGAAAGCATGGATAACAAAAAAAAAAGTCGTAAAAAAATCGTGAAGAGAAATAAAAATGCATCCACGAAGGACGCAGAGAGGAAGATTCGAGGGACACAGAGCCGGGCGACGGGAAGGTGTGTATGTATATAATAACATTTGGGTGCATTATGTAGTTTTCTTCCCATAGTTTTTTTTTTGCACACAGCGTCAAACAACTACGGGACACGGTTTTCCTGTTTGCCGGCCCGCGCCCCGATTCCCCGCGTTTTCCAGTAAGGGGAAAGTCGGCTTTCCTTCCCGAATTCTGCGTCCATTTTCATTCTGCGCTGCACTCAACTCCTTCGACGCACCTCAACGTCACCTACTTCCGATCGTGAGCTTTCATTTCCGTAGATTTTCTTTTTTTAAAAGCCCCACTCTCCCCCGCCGTGCCATCCGTATTTGGCCAATTTTTTGTTCACATTTAAAAATTGTTCCTCACCACCATGTTTACTGTGCTGGGAATGTGCCTGTTTGTGTGTGTGTGTGTGTGTGTGTGAGTGAGAGAGAGAAAGAGAGAGAGAGAAGGTGAAGATTTTATTTTTTTAAATCGTCTTTTTATTACCGCTCTCCACTCGTGTCTTCCCGACGGGGTTGACGGTGGCGCCGTCTTCGAGGCTACCTTCCAACCCTTCTTTCCTCAACTACCTTTTTCAGGGAGTTCCACGTTCCTTCCCTGTTTTACTTTTTTATTTTTTTGTTTTTTGCTCGTTTCGACAATTTTCGTTCGTCACTTTTCGTTCGTTCGATTCGACGCTCGTGCATCCGCTCGGACTACTTCCTTTTATAACGTGTTTTCTGGGGTTTTTCTTTTATTCGTTTTTATTTTCCTCCTCGGTCTGCCGTTTCGAGCCACCAAATCCCGAAGGATCTCGGGGCAGGACACAACCCTGCCCGCCTTCACCCGACCCGACTCGGCTCGTCCGTCTGCTGCTCGTCTGTGGGTCTTTTCTTCTCCCGCACGAACGAGCGCGCTTCTGCGTGTGTGTGTGTTTATGTTTGTATGCGATTAGATGGGTTCGTTTTTTTTTTTTGTGTGGCAACTCTTTGTTTTGTACATTTTTTAAGGACCGCTGAGCGCTGCCCCGTTCGTGCAGTCACGATGCATTTCGGCTTCCTAGTCGCTTCATCGACTTCGCGCGCTGCCTTCTCGTTTCTTCGCGCTCGCCTGCTATCTCGTTCCTGTTGCCGCTTCTCGCTCGCGCTGCACAAACACCACCGTTGGCACTATTTGGACGTGGTGGGAAAACTAGTCAAGCTCGTGGGCTTGGGGGAAGGAGCAGAGGAGGACCTGGCAGCCGTCTCTGTCTTCGTTCCACCAACCTGCGCCCCCGTCGGCCGAAATACGAATATTCGTTTGGGGTTCGCTCGGGGTTCGGCATTTTTCGGGCCATCGGGCGTTCATCGGGCGGCATCCTCCAATTTCTCCACCACCACCTGCCACCAACACCAACACCCGGAAGCGGATGCGGACAAGAAGATGTCGAATAGTGTGGCACTAGACACTATAGTGCACTAAGCGCCGCGCCTGCACTCTTCCTCCTACCTTTGGCTGGGTGGTTCGGGGTGGGGATGGGGACTTTTTCGGAACACCACCGCCCGTGAGCCACCGCTGGCGTCCCGTCCGTTGGCTGGCACATCGTCGTTTGCTTTTATTTGGACAAGTTTTTCGTCGGCGACGGCGAGTGCAACAAGTGACTCTCGCCCGGTCCGGGTCGAATCGGACGGTGTAGTAGTTCTCGAACAACAATGCCGTGCACTGCTAGTGATCCCCGGACAGTGAGATCAGGAACCCAACCCAAGCCGAGCCGAACCTTAGCCGATGCTAGGAGGCGAAATTAGTTTTTCTTTTCCTTGCCAAGTGGCATACAACCGTTGTATGCTGGAGTTTGCCAGCGCGTGTGTTGTCTTTTTTTGGACTGTAGAAAAAGGCTGACATCACCGCGGTTAACGTGTTCACCTGGAAACAATGCTGACAACACGCCACGTGTCTTGCGCCTAGTGCATAAAACCACCTGTTGGATGTGGATCCGACGATCTTCACCACGAACCCCCGTCCATACGCAGCACGCATCAGCTGACTCGCCAAGTTCGCGTGTGTACGCACCCTCCGATGGAGGCGCATGGTGTTTTTCGGTTTTGAAAAAGTGCCAAAGTGCGTTACAACAACCAAAAGACCTAGCACAGAGTGAAATAAAACTGTTTAACTGTAACTGAACACACATAAGTGAGTGAGTTAGAAGGAAATCGACTGCCGAGTCAAGCATTCAATATTCCCACGACTGCCATCTGCAAAGATGAACGATTGGAGTGGTATGACTTTCTGCAACTCAGAAACAGCTTCACTCGGTGTGCGGGGCATCATTGACCAACAGCCTAAACTACATCCTCAGCATCCCCATCGGCACCTGGCGGTGCAGCATCTGCATCACCATCGATTCTCCCCGGTGGACAGCATGGACGAAGCGGGTGAGTTGGGGATCGCTTGGTTCCATTGTAAGCAGCCGACGTCTTCGAACGTTCTACCATTGGAAGAAAGTGGCCATCTGTTCTTCTCGAAATGCCTTGCCTTTCGCCAACTCGGCTGGGCGAGGACATTTCGCTTGACTGAAGGCATGGTCTGTCGAGTGTTCCGTTCGATCGAACAAAACAGCAACCTGTTGATTCGGTTCCGTGACTGTTCGACCGGCTAACATGAGGTCTTGCCGATTTCTGAAGCCATCTAGAGCTATTTATACAACGTTTATAAATTTATTCTGGTGATTTGGTAGATGATTTATGAACTAATATTGATAAAAGGGACTCATATTGTAAATTAGTTTTCTTGAAGTGTTTCAATTTCAATTCATAATGCTGCCTCAATATTTTTTGGAATGTTTTACAGCATGTAAATGAATCATTGTTTCTTTTAAATTGAAACAACTTTGTGTTCTAATTATGACAAGAATTCCTATATTGACTATAATAACATTTCATTACCTCAAACATATGCTCGCTGGAAAATAATGTTGCTTTATAAAAAATCTTAAATCAATAGAACAATACAATTATTGACACCATCTAGATAAGACACGCACAAAACATGGCACTAAGTAGAAAATTTTGTTTACTGTCAATGTTGGGTGTTTAATAAAACATATTAACACTTTTCTTGCGGCCGTTTCTGATATCAAATAGGCAGGTGGATGAAAACACGAATTTACTCAAAGAATACCATATTTTTACATACTAAGTCTGAATTGCAAAAAAACAAATCTTACATAAAAAAAAATGATTTCTGAAAGTTTTGTTTTCTTTTTCACGGAAGTGATACTAATAATTCAAAGTTTACAAAACAACAAATCATTTCTGAAAGATTTCTCACTTAAGAATACTATATTTTTACTAACCAAGTCTGACTAACAATAAATTATTTCTGAAAGTTTTGTTTTCTTATCACAGAAATGACACCATTAATTCAAAGTTTACATAACAAAAAAATATTTCTGAAAGATTTGTTCTCTTATCATGGAAATGATACCAATAATTCTAAGATGTACGTCAAAATTATAAATCCGTCGAAATTCTCGTATACCTAGCTGTCAAGCAAATCGTTTTCCCAAAGCCATCAAATTACCGCATCACTGTGATGCACACATCAAATTGCAATTTACATAAATTACAATTTTTATCGGACCATTTTTAATCAATTCAATTATTGCTCACGTAAGCAGTGTCGTTTGGTTAGTATTACTTCACCATCTCACACATGATACAAGCGTCTCGTTCGTTTGACGTCTAAATCTTATCGAAACTTCCACCCTTTTTCGGAACCCGCTGTTGCCGAGCGGACGGTTCCCTTTTTGCTCAGAAAATGCTCGACACAGCGGAAGGCTTCCGTCCGCCCGATGGACGAGCACACGCCAAACCAATGTTGCCTTCCCTGAGGCGCGTAATCGCTTATCAGCTCGATAGTTTTGCGAACCGAAACGCACGGCCGTGTACGCACACACACACACACATTCAGCAGCAGCGGCAGCAAAACTAGCATTCTTATCAGAGGGCACAACCGAGCGGTTAATCATGCAGCTAAAGGAAGGCCCCGTTGCACCAGGAAGCTCGGTTGGGAACAGGGCGACGCAGCGATTGCGATTCAGTCAACTATCAGGCAAATAAATTCAAGGTTTTCTGCGAATCCACGAGCCGGGTGGGGCGTCCTTTGGCCCACCGATCGTGAATGTGCGTGTGACGGGGTATCTCCCTCCCCTTCCTAACGCAGTTCGCTCCAAGGGGGGCACAGCGTCCGGTTGGGTGGAGGAAAGTGCATCTCGGTGCAATTGCTTCTCGCCCGTTGCAATCTCCTCGAAATCCGTCAAGTAAGCCCCCTCGCACGCATTGCCTCATTTCTGTGCAATTTTCCGACCGCTGATGAAGGGCCTCGCCTTTGGTGACGCTGCCGAACGGCGAACAAATTCATCATCATCCCGACACAACCGGCTGGCATTCCTCCCTCGTGCTGGACGCATAATTTCAGCGCGTCTTCAAGGCGTCCGTTCTTCGCCGACATGCACACACGCGAGCACAAGCGAGAGGCTGCCCTTTTTTCTTTCGTACGCAACGCCACCAAGAATTTGACTTCCCAGTTCGCTCCGTCGTGCGCAGGGAAATGGGGACAAAGTGTCGAAGGTGGAGGGGGGGGAGAGTGGTCAGGGGGGACACAGCATGCACTGCACAGCAGCCATGCATTGCAGATGCAACAAGTTTGTCCGTCCTTCTCGCACCCTCGCAGCGTTCGCCGCTTTCTTTCCGTTTCGCAGACGTTCGTCTTCGTGTCCTTCACGGGCCTCGCGTCATTCCTCGGATCCCAGACCCCTTCCCCCCTTCTCCAATCGCCTCCTCTCGCTCACTCGCGTTAGCCGCGTCATCGCTTCGCTTTTGTGCGAGATTTTTAACATTATCATTCCGTCTACGCAAGAAGTGCCAATTTTCTAAGCACGTTCCTGTTGCATGGAACTCCGGCGGCGCTAGAAAAACCACTTGTTGGGCACGCGTAAAAGGAAGGGATAGGGGGAGGGGGGGGGGGGGGGGGGGGATGAAATCGAAATGCTCGAAAAAGAAGATGGTGGAGTGGATAGGGAGGGGGGCTTGGCGGATAGTTCCAATTTATGGAGCACACTTCTAATCTCAGGTTCCACACAAAGAAACATCGCGAGCCGCTCACTCTTTCTCTCACTTTTTCGCACGCTCTTGCTCTCTCTGTTTCGCACATGACCGAGGTCAACCCTTCCTGTCGCCTGCCAACCTCCCTTTCTCGTGTCTAGTGACACTTTTTTCTTTACTTCGCGAAGCTTTACGTTTTTTGAGGCCACCAAATTCAGTTCCGGATGAGAAAAGGAACGGAACGAGGACGAGTGAGGGGTTTCGTACAGGGGTGGTGGTGTGGAGGAGCACCCCTTCCTTGTCACACCAACACTCACACAATGGTGCATAGACACACACTTGCACACGCATAGGGGTGCATGTTGGTAGTGGTGGGCTGTATTAATTCACCCCAAAAAAAGCTTGGTGTGCGTAAGTGCGTGCCTTGCAGTTATCCCGTTCTAAAAGTGCATGTGCAAGGGTGCACCTCGCACCCTCCCCCTGTCATCCCCCTTCATCACGGGTGAGATTCTGAGGGGAAAAAGTGCATCGCAACCGCTAGCCGTTCCCTCACTCTCCGTTGTGTTGGTGCGAGTGCAACGAGTGCATCCGATCGGACGTCAGCTGCACTTTTTCGTCCCGACGATGCACTCGCCCCAACGACGCCGATGACGACGGTTCGCATGCGCCGTTGCACTTCGCTGCATCCGTGCAGCATTTGTTGGAGTGGTCATGATTCGCCGACCCAAACAACCTCCTCGCGGGGGGGTATGCGATGGTATTGGTGAGCGCGCACTCACCCGGCACTCACCGCTGGGGGAAGAGCGAGTGGTGGGGGGGCTGGGAGGGGGCGTGTGCGAGCGAGACGGCTAGTGGTGACGCCGGCCGGAGCCGCGATGGCACTCAGCCAGCTGCAGTGCGCTTTCCCCGTCGTCAGTCGCATCAACGCACTGCTCCGATATGCACCGGAACGCAATTTCGGACGCGGCCCGAGTCGACCCGAGTAAGCCTGGTTTTCCCTTCCTGAAGACGGGGCGGGGGTTTCCATCCGTCCGCCGCTGGCCGCCGTTTTGCTCGCCTGCTGGCGTTCAGTTTATTTGTGTGCTTTTTTAATCCGTTCGTTCGTTTCGTGGTGGATCCTGAAGACATAACAGAAAATTAACCAGCGCCCGGTGCCAGGCGGAAAACTTGCCGGCCTTTGCCATCCGGTCGATCCGCTCCGTCCGGATCGGGTCCGTGCGGGACAAACGAGCGTGGTTGTGTGTGGTATCAGCTTTCGGCGGGATTTGTTTTCTTAAACCAAACCCAAACGAGTGATTTACTTTTACTCCCAATGCGTGGTTTTCTTTGCCTCAGCCGTAAATGGTGTGCTTGTGTGTTTGTGTGTGTATGCGTGTTTGTGGTGTCACAGTGTGGAAGAGAGTTGACGGAAGTGGCGCACTTCCGGTCTGACGATGGACCGGATTGCGTGTCGGAATGATCGAAAAGAAATACTCTCGCCCTGAGCTGGGCGATCTTCGTGCTCTGCACCGAAATACTTGCAAACCCCTGCCGGTTGGATGATCGATGTTTGTCACAAACAAAGGCCATCGGAAGTTCTCTTCGAGTGCGTGTGTTATTGTCCACCCTGGTGAACCAAAGCGGGGTGGGAGGATTTTCACCCACCTTTGGGACAGTGATTCATTCTTTCATATTTCCAACGAGTGTACGGTTTGAGAAAACTAGCCTAACTCTTGTTCACCCGCATCATTGCGTTGGTTTTGACGCAAAATAAGTGCACCGCGTCGCAGTTGAGAAGGCAATGTTGAGTGGATTTAATCATTTTTAAAAGAAGTCGCCCAACTAACGGCAACTGTAGTGACACCGGCATTCCACACGATCCGAATGGAAAAATTTGACCGCCACAAAAAAAAATCCCCCGCATACCATGAAACAGAGAAGAAAACAAAACCCAGAAGCACCCAACTTGCCGAATTGCAATCTTTGTTCGAAAAGCGATGGACCATCGACAAAAAACCTAACAAACAAACAAACAAAAAAACAAACAAACATACAAAGCAACCAACCAACGAAAACTGTCCCGCTTGCTTTCAAGTACGATCGAATTATTTTCATCACCCAAAAAGTCCACAAAACGATGGGCCCCCCCAAAACCATCGATGGTTTTTTTTTCTTCTGTTTTCGGTTTAAGTTTTTTAAGTGATTTGTTGTCAGTTTCGTGTTTCAGTGTATTTTTCTTACCCGCGGGTTTTGTTTTTCGGTTTGCACGGTACTTGTGTTTTTTTGGAGTTTACAAATGTTTTTCGTGTGCAAACTTTGGGCCGGCTCCAATTTCTTTGGAGCTCCGTTATAATCGCGCGTGCGTTAAACCGAGTGGCGTTGCGAGTGTTTCTTACGTTTTATTTCATTTGTTTTGCCTGCACCGTTTCGGCTTCGAATCATAGGTTTTATGTGAGGCGAATTTGTGTGTTTAGTTTCTGTTAACTTATTTTTTCTTCTGTTTTGTTCTCTCCATCACTTTGATCACAGTGCGGATGAATGCAAGTTTTTCGTTGATCGTTGGTGTAGTTTCGTTGGTTGTAAAGCCCAGCTGCAAACTTGTATGCCGCCCGTGCCCAATGTGGTCCGTACCCCGGAACCGGTGCAAGATCGGTCACAGTACTTACGTTTCCACCCCCAGATAGAAAAAGGGAGAGTTTTTCCGGGGAGGAAAAAAAAAGCGTAGTTGTGAATATAAATATACATATTCGATGGATCGTTCGGTATATACTTACGGGTTTTTCTCTTTTGGCGACTTGCCCCGTGCCCGTGCGCCTCCAGCAGTGTGCGTCAGTGCGTGTGCGTAGTTGTTATTTTTAGTGTACATATACATCTACATAAATATATATGTGTGAACGGTGCGCGTCCTCGTCGTCCCACGTAAACCACGCGCGTCGCGGCCAGAAGCGAAGCAAGAAGAGAAGCGAGCAACCGAAGCGAGAAGTTGAAGGAAGGAATCGAATCGAAGTGCTTTTATAAATGAAAAGTGGTAAGTGCATCCCGGCCAGCGCCGACGCTCCTCCACAACAAGCAAAGGTTGAATCAAAAACCCAAATGAAAGGCGCGAACCGGCACCCTGCGCCAGTGGAACATCGCCGGAAGACAAGTTTCCCCATTTCAACGTCCCGAAACGTTAATCCAAAGGCGGAGAACGGAAATAAAGAATCGCCAAGTAGATATCTGAGTAGAGTGAAGCTCCAACGTTTGAGGCGATCGTGAAGTACTTTAAAGAATACTACTGTTTTGCTTGCGTGGGTTTGGGATTTTTGAAGCAGCTTGCATTTAAACTCGACGTGAAAATACGATCGCCGGAGTAGGTCTCCGAGCCACAGAAACACCTCAGGGTCCGGTTTAAGTTTCGTAAAGTTTTTATTTTTCTACACTATTGTCGGTTTAAAAAAAAAAAAAAACAAAAACCAAACCACAAACACACCCGATGTCGTGATGTTCTCCGAAGCCTCTTCCTTCCTGCCGGCGAAAGATATGAGTGCGTGAGTTTTGCAGTACCAATTTTCCTTCTTCCCTCTGTTTCTTCCACCTTTGCGCGATTTCAAACCCCCTGTTTCCCTGCAGAATCTATATCTTGTGTATATGTGTTTAAGTGTTTTTTTCTGTGAATTAACTACTTCCGTTCCATGATTCTATGTTGTTCTTTCTTTCTTTCTTACGTATCTTCCCGACTAACCACCATCGTTAGTGTACCGTTTTCTTGTAAATAATAGTTACGTTCGTTTGCTTTTCTTGCTGTTATGTTTTATGTTCACTTGATCGAACTTCTCTTTTTTCCATCGTTTTTATTTACCATTTTACATTTTACATTTATAATTTGGTGATCAAGAATCCGTGCACAACGAAACTATGCGTACCGCGTGCTTTTCCTATTCTCGCAATATTGGGTCACACACCTTGTTTCGGCGTGAAGCAGTGCATCTTGTGCACGCTATGCAAAGAAAGGACACCCCAAACGGTAGGGTCAAGCAAAAAAGGCAAAGGATGGAAGAACACGAAATCCATTTTTACATATCAGCGCGAAACGAACCCGAACCCGGGGCTCGAAATCCACAATCACGTTTCAAGCGTTTCCCCCAAATGCAGACGGGCCTTTTCCACCGTTTCGTTGTAGTGTGTCTGCGCGGGTATGGAAATGCTCGGCGAACCTGGAATAATCCGGGTGCGCATCGGCGGCGAAGAATAATGGGACGCAACATATGTTTGAATTTCGAATGAGAACTCGCCGACCAGGTTCCATTGTACCTCGCGTCTTTCCCCCACCCCTCCCGGAAGCCGGTTTTCTGGGGGGGGGTCTTTCCGGAAAGTGCAGCCTGGGACATGTGTTATCGGTTAGGGAAGAAATTAAAATGCTGAAAAGATCAAGTTTTCGCCCGGCGTGAAATCTTTCGTTTGCTTCTGAAATAAAATGGTTAAGGGTTTGGCAACAAAAATGCATCCCTTGGAAGAAATATTGGAATGTTGTTTTAAAAGGCGGCAAGTTTGTAGAATCGGAATTTTTCGAGGAACAACGCGAGACGCTTTTCGCTGCGCTTACATAATTCGAGCGATCTAGCAAAGTCCGCCATTGCCGCGAACGGGTTGACGGGCAGAAATCGAACCAATTATTGATAAGACGCTACGGTTGCGGTGTTGGTGCACACTGATTAGCACCCGGTGTGGCCCGGTCGGGCTCATCCAATGGCGCAACACCGATCAGCACTCGCGAGTGTGAGTCTTTGTGAAGAGTTTGGTTGGATTTCGAAACGGTTTCGCGTTCTAGATTTTTCGCTTGCCGTCTGATTTCCGCCCCGGATCGTTGTGTAACGCATTTTGAGAGCCGGAAAAGCGAAGTCTGGCCACTTCAGCCGGGTGCCTTCTCCGGTGACCCCCTTCCGTTCCACCCAAAAAAACGCGCTAGATCCTCGAGCTGGTGCAAACGTCTTCAACCGAACAAAACCTACCCGGTCACATCCGGCACCAAGTAGCCAGCCAAGGGTTCGGCCAGTTTCGGGGCTTCAACCAAACAGAAACACACACACACACAGAGGCCACGCACCCGAACCGGCCCTACTTTGGGAAGCCCCTCCTTCTTTCTGGGCGAGCCTACGGGCCAAGCTTCGAATGGGCAGCACAAAACTTTTCGAAGAAGTAGCACAAACGTCGCGAAGAAGCCGTTCCGCCGCGGCGATAACGCGAGGGAGCGGAAGGGCTGGCTGGAAATCCCGCGCGGGGTGGTCGAGTGTGACGAAAGGTGCATTCGGGCGACGCGCAAAAAGTCACACGCCGGTGCCGCACTCGAATGCGTTCGGCCAACGGGAAGCGAAAGCCGCGGACAAACGGAACCACATACAAAGAAAAGAAGAAACATTGTCAACGAAAAGGCAATTGGAAGGAAAAACCCTAAATCACACCCGATGCAAGTGGTGCCTAATCGAAGGCTCAACCTTGCCGTTTCCGAAGGGTCGCCGTTTCGATTGGTCCGCGATGGTCGGATTCGGTTGCATCAGCGACATTGCTTAGCTTGCGCCTCGAAAGTGGTCGTCTTCGCCGTATCCGGTTTTGCAACACCAACCGAAACGGAAAACATAAACATCGGGGCCGCTAAACCGCTGGAAGCGAAAAGGAAAAGAAAACCGTACAAAATAGAAGAACTTAAAAAACTTCTTCGCCACTATTTGTGATCTAATTCATTGGACGTTGTGTCGCAATCCGATGGTGACCAACAATGAACCGAATCGATTTGAGTTGTAAAGTGTTTCGAAAAACAATCCCTTAAGCGAGAGTTTGGGCTTGAATTTGGCATTATATTGTATGCTATGGTGAACGATTTAAAAGAAAATCCTGGAAGTTGGTTTTCCTTAGCAAATATTGTTTATTTCCTTTATGCCAGGAGATTCCGATAATTAAATTTCGAATTTGTTTCTATCATCATCGTGAAAAATGTAATGTATAGATTGGATTCCGAATTTTCTTACGATTACTGTTTTGATCTGTTTAGTTATGCGCCGTAAAAGTTGCCAAAACCCCAAAAGAAAACAAAAAGTTGCTTGTCTAACCCTAATAGAAACAAAGCTAATGGAACTTAAAATCTAATTATAGTTTTACCATGGCAGCGTATTCATTAAAGCTATTCCGCATTGGCGTGTTCAGTATCATTTACTAAATTTTATTTCAGTACTTGTAGCTTGTTTAGTTTTTTCTTTTCTTTCAAGTTGAGTAAGTTAATGAAGCTTATCTATTGAAAAAAGGAAAGAGTATATATAACAATTTTTAGGATCTAATGATATGCTTTCAATATTTTATATGATTGTTATTCGTTTGTTCAAATCCACTGTGAAGAGTTTTAAATGATTTTTCCTTGTGACAGGCGATTCCGATAACTTGCGATTTAACCGTAGAACATAGCTTCAAATGTTGAGCATTAATTTGTAATTTCCTTTCCATTTGTTGCTTGAAACTTTGATAATGATTCGGAGGGTTTTAGAGCAAGAGGTGAAAACTTCTTCATAGAAAATGCGTCTATAAAATTTGTGATTACTTCTTTGGTTCATCGTTTCTTTAAAATACTCCCGGACAAAATAACAATAAATGAAAAACACATCAAATTAAAAAAAAACGTATTATGAGATACTTCTCTCTAACATTATAAATGATTTTTGATACGTGTGAACTTATGAAAATGAGTTATATAAAAATGATACGTATAAATTTATGGAATTTTCCAATTATCCTAACATGTTTCTTTTCTCTGTCTGCCACTTAAAGCAATTGATATTTCAACGTATGAAAGTTAGAGGGGAAGGAAAGTTAGTGCAAACTTGAAAATGGTTTATTTTAAATCTTAAAAGTGAAGTTGAACCTTCCAATCTTAAGCAGCAGTGGAAATATATCTGTTATCATAAATGAAATTTTACTTCCAGTACGTTATTAACTCTTCACTGATTGTAAAACGAAATAATACAAAGTGGAATCATTCGTTCAAGAACTAAACCGTTGGTACCTGGTATGGTTGTTTTAAAGATTTACAACTAAACCTCCAATAGAGTGTACGTCGCACGCGAGCGCGTGAAATAATTGATTCCCTCCGTGGCGTCGCCCCGTCGTAAACCAGCACTCCGCTCGTCTTCCGCAAACTGCAACTGTTGATGGGTTGGATGGGGCCACTAGGCTAGCAGGAGCACACCTTTATCTTAGTGGAGCAACACTGGTCGATGAAAGCGCGCACAGTAAAGACGAACCACCCGTCTTCAAACCCACAACACTCGCCGCCCGGACGACGACGACAACGACGACGTTTTGTGAATGAACGGGCGCACTTTAAGATGCAGCGTAAGATATGCACCGTAATAGTACGGAAAGGGGGAGGATGGGGATGGGAGAGTGTGCAAAGCGCAGCAAATCGGAATCGAACGACCACGCGCGACCAACCCTCTGGCTCCCTTGATGCACGCCGCGATTTCCCGAGAGAATCGGTATGTGTGTCTGTGTGTGTGTGTGTGTGTTGGGAAGAGGGAGGAAAATCGGTCGGTTACTACTTCTGCTGGCTGCCGTCGCTGCAGTTGCAGTTGCAGTTGCATAATCGCACGGCACAACAACAACAGCATCAGGCGCAAACCGGCTTTCGCTGCTTCACGCGGCGACGCTGCGACGACGCGGGTAATGGTTTTCCGTGAAGGTCGACCTCATCCCACGGAACACACCTTCCCCTCCTTTCTCCTGGGGCGGCGGCAGGAAAGCTGGAAGGAAGCATCCCTGGACACGACTCGACTCAACTCAACTCAACGACTGTGTGGATGGCGAGTTGGAACGACCCGTCGCACCTTTATAAATACATCACGGTCTTGGGTGGACCTGTGTGTGTGTGTGTGTGGGTGGAAAAGGGTGCCGGGTGCCGTAGGGAATTGGAGCAACAATCTCACGACGGCGAGTTTTCCAGACGGCGTGCCACCATCCGGTTCGACCTAACGGGCGGGATTTTCTTGCGGGATGCTGGCAGGTTGCGGTCCGACGAGGAAAGTTCTTCCCGATCGCTTCCCGGTTGGCCCCCTCCCCCTCTTCCCCTTCGGTATGCAACTGGTGCAACGAACTCCTCCTGGTTCGTCATCTTCATCTCAGCGTTCCTGCGATGGCGTTCCTTTTTCCCCGAGTAGCAAACAAACCGGCACCACGACACCACCGCGCTTCTCCTCGAGCCGGCCCTCGCCACCCTTGGAGCCCTCGAATCGACACCTTCACACGAGCACAGATGGCGATGCACTGACCGGCCGATTACTGCCCGGGATGGCACGTGCTTAGTCGGTTCGGTTGGCGAAAGTAAGAGTGCGCGCCAATCGCCATCGTCGGAACAGACTCGACCACCCGACCACCCGGGCTGCTAGCGCGAATGTTTGCCGCCCCAAAAGGCAACCCACCTCCCGGCGGCCCTTTTTTAGGGGTTCGGTTTTTGTTGGGGGGAAAAATTGGGAAAATTGCACATGCATCAGTGTTTGAGTTCGATTAGAAATCGTCTCCACCGAATGGTGATGAACACCCCCCTCCTCGCCTTGCAGCTTCGCCATGTTCGTCCGATGATGCGACTCGGCTTCGGTCGGTGCATCCTCTGCGTGCAATGCATTCGGAAAGCTGGCTGCCGAAAAACCAGGAGGAACAACAAAGCCACCCTCAGAAGCCGAACGTCGGGCCACGTGTGCATCGTCGCTTCTGTGTGTGTGCGTGTGTGTATCGGTGTATGTATCTAAGCCGATGCAACAGATAGCGTGTTGGGGGGGTGTTTAGAAAAACGACCACCGCGCTCAACACGCTCAGGAACCGATGCCGGTGCAGGATGGGAATAGAATTAGAAAAACCGATCCCAACGCCACTCTCGCTCCCCAACATCCTCACCCGGGGCTCAGGGGCGGACGGATCCGAATCATCCGGCGTGCCAGAACGGGACAAATTGAAGGTGCATTTTCTAATGCAACCGCACTGCAGCACTCGGTGTGCAGTGCAAGTGCACTCGATCGATGGGAAAAGAGTGCTTAGATGGAGTAGCAAAAAACGCAAGTCGCATTTTGGAGGTCGTTATTGGTCGGAAGGCGTTTCGGTGATTCGATCGAACGGCTTTGCCATCAAGCAACGAACGGGCAAAGATGAAAACAGTTTCTGTTTGATTCTCATTAACATTAGCTGGGTTTTTTTTATTTCCTTATAAATAATTCGTTTTTATTCCACTACACGATTTCATCTTCTCGTTTTTCCTATTCAGAGGTCATTTCCGTAGCACAATCAAACAAACCAGTTGAAGATTATTGGCTGCCATTTGAAGGATTTTTAGAATTTAATTTAAAAAATTGAATCAAAAAGAGGAAACCAACGCAATAGTCAATGAACTTTATGACTCAGGTACGGAAAATAAAAATTACTATAAGCTGCTGTTCTACTACGGGGTGTCCTTCTTTTGTTATTTAAATTATTTATTTAAGTAGGTTCTAAGTTTTTGAAACGAAGTTAAATAAAGAACTCAGAAACTACTAGCAAAACTAAAAGAGAACCAAGTTTTCGTAAAGATTGACTCAGAATCCGCTGCATCGCATTTAAAACATGAATGCTTTTGCACAATGAATCATATAAATCCTAGTTTTTGAGGATAATTGATTAAACCAAGTCGCTCATTATTTAACATTGATCAAAATGCATCTCCGATGTGAAGCGGCATTATTTCATAAGAACAAACACTTTTTTGAAAAACGAGACTATAGTTATTGGAATTTATTACTAAACTTTTCTATGATAAGCAATTAAACAAAGCCAAATTTTCATGATGATTGAGAACAGCTTTTTTCTAAATAAATTTTCAAACAGGCGAATCCTAATTTGGCCGTCCCCGTTATTTTAACTGCAATGACCGAAACCCATCTCCGATTTAATGTTGCGTACTTGCGTCTATTTGTACCTAGTTTGGTTTAGCTGCTTGGCTCCAACTGCCCTTCGACGCCAACACCATTCGGCCAACGCTCCGGCGCAAACTTGACCGGAATGACTCAACCGGACGGTTCCACCTCGCAGTCTTGACCTTAATGAGCCTCCGAGCGGACGATTTTAATGAGATTTTGATTGAACAAATCATCCACCGATGCTCGGCCAGTCCGAGTAAGCAACCGCCAACCGAAGGCCCACCGACCGAAGGAACCGTTTCCGTTTTCGAGCGGCCACTCCGCAAACCGGTCGGACATGGCCGGGCTTTAGAATGCGAAAAAATCATTCGACTCGCTTATGACAACCGCGCACATGGCGTATGTGCTCAATGCCACACCAGAATTCGAGTCGGCTCAACGGGAACGCCATTTTGTTTTTCTAAAAGCGTTCTAAAAACAAGTTCCAGCATCGGGGGAGACCCACACGCGCCACCAACTCCAGGGCATTAGGCTCGCGGTGACCGTTCGCTTGAGAACGAAATCGAGAGATTTAAATCGTGCAACCCCAAAGGCCAAACCCTCGAAACAACCACTTTTTGAACGTTCTACTTCCCTCGGCGGTTCCTCACACACTCTCACACACACACACTGGTACATTCTTTTTGCCCAAGGCGCACAACCATGTTTGTGGCATGCCATTCGCGCGCGCGATCTCGGCGATGCTGCCCTTCATCCGCCCGCCGCCAACACTCCACCGGCTCGTAACGAATGTACTTCGCGAAATTGAGGAGCGCGAAGCCAAAGGAACACACTCATCAAAACCTAACCCATACGTACCCACACCTACCCTCGCACGCCGCTGGTGGAGCTTAATTCGATGAATTTAAATAAATCTAAACTTGAAATTCCAGCAGCGCGGGCCAGAAAAAGAAAAACCTCCAACCGCCCGTCGCTCGGTCCATTCCGACCAATTGCATTTATAAGTTCAAGTTTTTTCCTCCCCCTCCACCGGGGTCACCTATCCTATGGAAACCCTCCGGTTTGCGTGTGTAGTTGTTGGATATAGTTTGGCCTTCAACGATTCAGTTCCTCGATCATCGATCGACGGCTTGTGGAAGCGTTCAATATGGCGTTCGCTAGTGACGACCACTACGAGTGCAGGACTGTGCGTAATTAATGCCATAAACTACACACACACGCACACAGATACTCTCGGTAGTGAACGGTGCAGTACTGGAAGGTGGGGAAAATAGATCCACAACAGGAATTCGAGATCATTAGTGATCGATCTCGCGGTAACGTTGTCGAATGCAGTTAAGGACCGGTTGTCCAGTCCCCTACCTCCTTGAAGGTGACGCGTTTTGACAGAAAAACGATAGAAACGACAACAAGGGGGCTAAAAAAAAAGATGGCCGCACCAGGAAGCGAACGGGTTGAATCTATCAGGTCCAAATCGTGCGCAGTGGACGTGAGTTAAGACTCATCCGGAACGGCCCACGCAAGCCTTTATCGGCCGCACACAGACCAACAACTGTGGCTCACCCGCACCGGTGTGGCCTTTGTCTGATTCTGCACCGAGGATGATCACCCATTGGTCACGTCCCGTGCACGTGTGGCTTGTGCTCCACTTTGATTCGGTTGTCGGTGGCGATTCCTGGCAATTCCGATGGTGGATTTATCGAAAATTCTTTGTTCTAGAAAACACCTGATCCAAACCCCCTTCCCCTCCCCCCGAGCACACGAGCCCACGCTTCGGGCTCCTATGTTGCTCCAGGGTCATTTTTTGCACCCCCGTGTGCCCCCTTTTCCACACGCGATCGAACGCGACCCAAGGTTTACCAGTTTTTCATGCGGAGAACCTTTCGGTGAGCGAACCGTGTTTGCTCGGCTCGAGGTTGCTCGGCCTCACAAAGCGGCCTGAGTTGTGAGTTGCGAATCAAGCACAGAATCTCGGCAAGAAACGGTGGAGTCGATCGCAAAATTCCCCCATCGTTTCCTCATCATCGCAAGCGGGGGCCACCTTTGACGGGGAACCCTCCGCTGGACACGTTCCGACGGTCGCGTTCTCGCGAACTTGATAAGATTTGGATTTTTTACTCCATTGTCTGCTTGTTTGTTTACTCCGAGCGTTCGCCCGCTTACTTTCTTGTTCGCTTGTCTTCGTCCCCCTTTCGATGGCACCCCACTCGTGGAAGGAGCCCACACGCGAGCCCTACTTTGCTGCGGCGTGTCGAAAATGGTTCCAAGTTTGACACACACTTGGGCGACCGGAAAACGGGGTGAATCGCGCGCGCGGCACTCGAACGTGAGTTTTGGCGCATTTTTGTCAAGTGAGACTCATCAGCCAGCAATCTCCCTTCGGAACGGCCGGCGCGTGGAGTATGTGTTCGCGCAAGGGTTTGTTTGTGGCCCTCCTGCACACCTCCCTCCCTCCCCCTGCTTCAGCTTGGCACCGTTTGTGGCAGAGGGGCGCAGAAGATGGCGCATTTTTGGCGCCATACACCTTTTGTTTTGGCTCGCACCTAAGTGGACGACATAAGAAGTGCGTTATCGTGCGTTGAGTCCCGCAGTCTTTATTCACGCGGTACGCACCATTAGCAACCCGGTGTCGAACGTATCGATCGCACCGTGCGTGAAGTGTTTAGTTTGTGGAGGGCTCCGACTCTTGAACCAACGCAACGGAGTTTATGTTGAAGCCAATTAAACGAGGTAGAATAATTAAATTAAAACAATTTTCTACAAGCACTAAAGTCTAACTGAAAGTGACAATTATTTATATTAATTACTAGGCCGACGCTATGTGGCTATGTGGAAAGTATCAGTATTGACGGTTCAGTATTGGCGAGTTAGCGTACACAAAACTCCATGCCTGAAAAAAGCTAAAATATGTAATACATCAACGTATCAAACAGTTGATACTTTTACTTGTTCTTTTAAATCGTTAATAATTAGTAGTGCCTAATCAAAAATATCACATAATATAAAAACAAAACCTGACCAACTATCGATTAGTACAATTAAGTCAAACTAGTTATATGAACACAATACTATCAAGTACATTAGTTTAAGATTATATGAACAAAACGATAAACAATTATTTTATATTTAAAACAAGTGATCAACTAATTAAATACCAAGCTGATCGAAGGATGTAAGGATACTTCAAATTAGTAAATTCCTCAATTTCATCTAGCTCTGAAATTTGGATCTCATATTTTCTCAAGTAAAACAGCTGTTTTCAATCATATCTTTCGAAAATGGTTCAGCGGATCATTTGAAAACTTTAATACTATCGCCAGAACATATGGTTTTATGGTTAAAAGTCAGATTTTACTTTTGCAATTATATTGTAACATTTTTGATAGTAATTTTTTTTTGATAGTAAATTCCAAAATTGCTACAACCTAAAGCTAGAAGTATAACGATCCAAATTTAATTTTCGTTTGGTAGACGCAAAAATATATTCCATCAAATAAAACAAAATGCGTTGCATCTCCAAGCAAGAATATTTGCTTTGCAAACATCATTCCAAGCTTTGTTCATAACAACGAAGGATGTTCAGCGTAACCTATTGAGTCACTGCATGACAAACCAATTATGTAGACACGGTAGTTGAAATATTATAAAACAAATTCCCGCCTTCCAGTCCATTCCTGGAAGTCGCAGAGTCACATCAACATCACATCACATGCGCTCATATTTTGTAAACTGGCATCGTTGAAGTTATTGATGCCATGTCGAAAGAATTGAATCGGTCAATTGAGACCACGATTGCAAAGTGCGTTTGGTGAATCGAGAAAAAAACCCTCCCAAAGAACAAACAAAGAAACATCCCCTCTTCCTTCAGCCCTCTTCGAACCTTACCTCACACCTGTCGTTCCTTTCGCTTTCACGTGAGTCACTTTCGCTGCGCGAAAGAAAGAACCAAGATGACGTGAGTGCACAGTGGTGGCCCCATTCCCAAAAACCCGGTTGCATCTTGCCGAAAAATGCATGTCACGAGGGTGGGCGGTGGGAGGGCGGATCCCCCACCCGCTCGGGGGTGTCCCAAAAAAAACGGCACAAGCCGACTTGCTGTGTTTTTGGGGTCAAGTGTACGTCGTCGACGAGACATCCGCGCGAGATAAACAAAGAGGCACTCATCATCAACAGACACATACGCACACACAGAGGGGCAGGGGTTGTGTCCATCGTCTCACACTGTCTGTCCGCGCAACACGCACAGACACAAAGTGTGTTTTCGGTAGTTTTTTGGCATACGCATGCGAGAATCGGCATGGACGAACAATCCCCCGGCCGGCTTTCGGGCCTAAAAAACGCATCCGTGAGATCCGCGTAGGATGAGAGCCACCGAAGGTGCAAGTGCCTTTCGGCGAATTTCGACGGTGCGTGGCGTGAGCGATTTGCCTCCCAAAATACCCCAGCGGGTGAAAAAGCCTCCCTACTTGGAGGCTCTCTCTCTGCTCCACGCTCGCTGGGAGACCGCGACCGTGAAAGGGTGGCCGCTTAGTCATTTTTTGGGTTGATTCGCGGTGGCTTCCTTTTTCACCCCCAGCGCCTTCCACCCGGTTGCCCTACTTCTGGTCCGCGAAACCATCGGACAACGATAAGGGTGGGTTCATTTTTTGGCTTCTTGTTTTGTTTGGTACTCTCACACACACACGCGCCGCGTACGGTCTCGGTGTCGGTTTTCGGTCTTCCTATCGCCCCCAAGGGACGCTCGCTCTCCATCGGCATCATCATCGAGCGAACCTGCGATGGGGAATCATTTGTCGGTTCTTATTTTTCGTGTCTTCGTAACGACGCAAACCAGTCTGTCTGAATGGTACGGTGGTCTGTGTGGTTATGCTGCCTCGGGCAGACGCTCCTGCGGCGTATTTGGGGGCGACTTTTACTGCCGCCGTCCAAAACAACGACCACGACGACGGTCGACGGCGGCGACGCGACTAGACTGTTTACGTTTAACGACTGTTTGCGGTAGGTCATGGTCGTTGTCTCAACAGGGACGACGCGTCGGAAACCGCGTTCCGCGCTATCTTTGTCTTGTGATTGGAAATACCGTTTTGATAGCTGATTTTTTCTTATTCTATAAGGTTATTAAATTCGAGGAATTGGGCCACCTTTGCTACTGGTTTTCTTTATATTTTACAATAAAACATCAACCATCAACAAATAAACATCAACCAAATCTCGCTCCGTTTTGTTTTAAAACCTACCGGACTTAATTAGAATCCACCAATCGACTCAAGAGTGGATAATACCGTTCACATTCCTCGCCTCACGTTGGCAACAGTTCTCAAAATTACGTCGTTTAAGCATTTTCCCGTCGACAGAAGACGGGGTTTCTCCCCTTAGATGAATTTCTCATTTTTTAATCCTCTATCTTCCTCTTTAACGTGATGCGAAAGAACGGCAATCATGTGCTTCCTGTTGCCAGATCCGGAAAGGGAAGTACTTGAGTGCCGAGTGCATTCTTCAACGCAACGCACCGACACCCTTCGCTTGGGGTTGTTTTTGATTATTTTATTCCAATAAAAATATCTAGCCTTGAACACACACACAAGACGTAGGGTAAAATGGTAGCCTTATGGTAATATTAGCAAGTGGTGTTATTAAAAAAAAAATAGGATGGGTGACATTTTATGTCCGAAAACCGATCGATTTTGCATCGTCCGTAGCCTCGAGGTTTTACGTGAAAATTCCACGCCATCCAAACACGGTGGCAAAGGAGGCAGCAGGGAAAGGCAGTAAAATAAACGAAGCGACAGAGGACACAGGAAATAAGCACACCTCGAGCCACCAACGGTTGCTTTTTCCCCATTCCTTCGGAAACACACTTGGTTGCGAAAAAGGGTGAAAGAAAACATATTCACATACGAAATAAAAATGACTCTCGCTCGTAATAAATGATAAAGCTACTACCATGTCTCAAAATTGTGCTCTGAGGCATAGAAGTCCCAGGGCAGGCCGGGGTGCGGTGCGTGGGCACGAGCAACAAACATGCACATCATTTTGCAGATTTATTTATTTCGCTTTCCGTCCCATCCTAATGGCGAACGCAGCAAATGAGCGCAAAATAAATGAGCAACACCAGAGGCATGCTTTTTTGAAGTCAACTTAATCAAAGGTATTGCAAGCCGTTCAAAGAGCTCGAAACAGGTCGCTTTTAACTGTTATTGTAATTGATAAAAACGTTGAAAATTTATTCATTATCGAACGACTAGAAGTTCTGCTTCGTCCAAATGGCAGAATGTATGGAAAGCCAGGGATGAACCAAATTTCGACACCCTTTAAACAGGGTGTTTGAACATTTGGAACCAAAACGGAACGTGATGAGAGGGGCTCAGGGGGGGGGGGGTGGCTGAATCTCGCTTGGACCGAAAAATGCTGCCCACCCCCGAAGCGCACGGGAAAAAATCTCGTTCCCTCCAATTTTGACCAGTGTTCAGTAAAGAGGGTTCGCCACAGACCGTGTGTGTGTGTCTGTATGCATCCATTGGTGTGATTGTGGTGGGTGGGAAGGGTGGTGGATTATATACAAAAACTGCACATGTTGCAATCGCGCATGTATGCAGCGTTGGCCTGGCGAGGATAACGATTTCTTTTTTCGATGTTTGTTTCATCCGTTTTTCCACTCGCCTCGGTTGTACGGTTTTGGAGCGGTTCGAAAATAAAATATTTTTGCACCACCACGTCGCCATCTCCCGGGTTTTCCACCTCACCCCGAATTCGGAGTTTTTCGCATCCCTTTAAAAAATGCCATTTCACCCTAGTGGGGTGAGAGGATCTTCCACCCCCACACCCACGTTGCACCGATTTACGTCCCATCGATCCGCGCCCTCGGGAGTAGCGTCATCACCACCGATTAAAAATTCATTTTTAACGCTACGGGATGATGGTTTTTTTTCATTCTCTACCTCTCTTTTACTCTCTCTCTCTCTCGATTCGTTTAATTTTACCTTGTTGTGTTTTCCTACTGCCGCCCACCCGGTGCACTCCATCGAAAGTGCATTTCGTCGCAGTTGCGCTAGGAATGTTTGCGATAGAGCTCACAATGACGACGGCTATGATGACGCTGATGCTGCTGCTGATGATGATGATGATGGGTTAATGAGAACATAAATGTGTGCGTGTGGTTCATTGTAATGGTTGCTATGGCTGTTAACCCCGTACGTGATCCATCCCCCGTCCCACCAAAATTTCGGAGGAGGTTGGAAAAATGTATTCACTTTTTTGTCGATTCACAAATTCCGCGCGAGATGGAAAATAAAATGCACGAAAAAAAAAGTATATTACCACCACAAATAAACCGACAGTTATGTGCCACACGGTCACACGGGGGCACGTGTGAGGTTTGCCAGCGAGTTTCGCGAGTGTTTCGAACATTATGTCGATTTGACCGAACCGGGGCGATGTGTGTTGGGTGGCTTGATGGATTTTTATGTATAAACTTATTTGAAGCCCTGTTGGAACGTTCTGGTTTTTTTTTTGTTTTTTGTTCACCATATTTGCTCACGGAAAATACGTCCCTTTTTGAAAGGGGACCAACCAAACACCAACACCATCGAGCGGCCGTTCCCAGCTCGCACCAACACACCAACGCGGGCTCAGTTTTGGGCCTGGGATCGTATCCTTTTTTTTTTTTATTTCCACGAAACCGGCAGCATCCGGATAGTAAAAATTGCCCCATCGGCAGCGGCTACAAAACGAGAAAAACAAATGGCGGCCTCGACCTTGCGAGGCACACAAAAAGTCGAATAAAACCGCACTGGGACGCAGGCAAATCGTTGAACTCTGCCGTTTGCCGAAAAATAAACTAAGTAAAAGGCGTCTCGTTTCTCGGTTGCTGCGAATGAAGGTCATTGAGTTTTTTGGTGTTTTATTATTTTTGTAGTACTTGTTTTTGGTAACAAAAAAACAACCTTGTTGCCTTGAGTTCAAATAAATAGGAAGTGGTGTTTTATTTTCGAATGGATAAGCCGTGATACTACGAAACAAAATAAACACGATGGAATGTTCTGTTTTCGTGGAGTTCATGGAATAGAATAACTTATTTTCAAAATTTAAATGACTCACTTTAGTGTTACATTGTAAATTTTTAAAACCAGTGTTTTCTTGTGGCTGACTTTTTTTTCTAAAACTATTTCCTCCTTTATTATTATTTCTTGGGTTATGTTGTTGAAATGTTTTTTTTTAATTCGATTTGACAATTATTCTGATTCTTTTCAGAATCAATCATATTTGAATTCACATATTTTAAGATACTTAAACTTTTTATACAATCAAACATGCATTAACTTACGCCCATTTTTTTGAATCAAACGCATAATCCCTACATTTTGTTCCGCTAAAAATGAGAAAAGTTTGCCTGATGGTTTCTCTGACAAAACGGATCGCTTGTGGACTGCAGGCCTTGTACGCCTTCCGTGGTGCAACGTGGGGCTTCTGCATCACAACCGGCTCACGAACCGATCCGCCCATCCGAGATATGGAGGCGAGAAAAAAATAAATAAACAGAAAAAAGAACCTGATGGGAAATGAATAAATTATGTTGATTTTTGAAGCATACCAAAGGTCCGCGCCGGGGGATAGCGTAGAGTGGCATTGCGTGGGTATATAAAACGGAGGAAAAAAGAATAATGCTACGGAAAAAATAAACACACACACACAAATATAACTGGAACCGCTCGCCCAAGAATGGCCCGCAAGCTGACCAAACGAAGGGTTGGTTATTGATTTTTATTGCGTTGAGAGTAAAAAATAGACTTACGCAACGCGAAGGGAATGCTGGCGAAAAGTATTGCCCTCGGAAAAACGAGCCAAACAATCTGTTTATGACAACTAGAACATTCCAACCACCAAGCGGAAATACATCCCATTCTTCCAGCGTGCCAGAACAAACTTTTTAAAATCGCGTTTTCTAACGCATCTGAAAAGACAAAACAAAGGCATTTGTTTGACGATCAGCAGCATCAGCGCACAAAGTCGCCCTTCGCCGTCTATTTCAATGGCCGCTCGCCTTTTACGATGCCGTTGTTGTCGATCGTCGCCGGCTTCCCAAAGGCCGTATCGATGTGACAAACTCGTGCGTGACTCATCACCGTCTTTTCGCTATCGTCCTTCCACGCGAATCGTGCTTTGTGTCGCTCGTGGCGGGTCTTTGTTGACCGAATCGAAATGGCCACCATTTGATGGATGCAGCGAAGTCTAACCTTGCCGCTTGCAAAAGCATCACCATTTGCATCGTCAAAACCCGGCAGCAGGTGATGAGATTTATATTCAACATTGTGATCCACATGTTCACCACTCGCCCTCAATAATCAGCTCCGTATTGTCAGTGAAAGGGTTTTGTTACAGGCCTCTTGTAACTTTTACACCTTATTTTAGGACCACTGTTATTGGGTATGCATTTATTTCATTAGAAAATTTGTAAGTAAACTCTGCCATGAAAAATAAACTATTATTCTTATTAATATTATTTTAATTTTCATGTAAACAAAAGTAAAAACAACAAAGTGTAAACAAAGCAAAATTCAAGCGATCAAGGTTATGAAGCAATCAGTTTGATCTTCACTTTATTCATTCATTGTTGTATATTGAACAACAACTGCTGATTTTCAATGCATTTCAGAGCCTTAAAACAGAACTATTTTCTTAGTTTCTGAGTGGTAGCAGCTTGAATCAATAACCATTTTTATAAACTATTAAAAAATAATACGTTTGGTACTGGAACAACAAGAAAGGGGGTTGAGTGACACTTTGTTTATGAAATTTTTATAGTTACTTTTATCCACCATTTTCGGAAAGATATAATACGATCAAATAAGCTAAGTGACGGTTAACAAAATTACTGTCAATGTTAAAAATGGAAGAGAAACATTGGTGTAAGTAGAAGAAATTAAAGAAAACAGAAATCAATTAAAAAGAAAAATCGGAATAATTTCGGACTATATGTTTGGTAGTATAATTTGTTCAAAATGTCTCATGACACAAGCAAACAGAAGTTGCTGTATGTTTCAAAATTTCCATCCAACTATTGACGGAGTGGAAGAATTTTGATGGCTCCTTAACCACAACTGCACCCCGCTCGGGGAACGATTGTGACCTCGCCCAAAAATAAAACGTAACGGTAAAATGGAACAAAACCATTCTCCTGCCATCCGCCATTTAACGTCTAATGGTATTATTGCACCTTTTCCACCACCCCCGGAAGGCGGTTTCGCGCGTATGGCTTTGGAAGTGTTCGAACAAAACAAAAGAAAATAGTATAGCAAGTTGGCAAAGAAGGAGAAAAGAAAAGTGTGTCAATAATGTAGAAAATGACATTTTAAAACGAATAAAAATAAGCTGCCGTCCGAATGGCTTCTCACAAGCTGCCATTGTTCCGTTTGGCCATTCTGGGACCGCACTGAAGAGAGAGGGAGGGAGAGAGGTAGAGAGAGAGTAAGCCGGACGGAAGTGGGGTTCTTTCTGGATGGGGCGAGTGGATAAGATGCGAGGCCCTACCTCTTTGCCGCTTGCGTTGCTCGCGATAGTGGAGTTATGTTTTTCCTGCCAACGTCCGCGCCATTCTCGTCTCGTATGAAAAACGGCATTCGTTCTCGATGGCTTGTGTCTCTGTGTCTGGGAGGTAATGGAAGAAGGCGGATTGCTGGGGCTGTTGTAGAGCAAAATTTATGTTTGTATTACCACACGCGAGTATGCGTAAAAACTGGCTGGCACATTTCGGGGTTTATGTAATGTAAGTGCGCATAAAGAACGCTTCATGTAACCTGCTCCACCGAAGTCGTAACAATGATACACGGTGTACGTGTGCGTGTGTGTGTGTATGATCCCCTGGAATCCTTTCGATTCCAACTTCAAACCGGAGCAACCACTTTTTTTCCCCGGCAGGAAAATGCTACACCCATCTTCCTCGAAGGGCGAAACTTTTCTTCCAATGGGATTCGCACCGGGAAACCGGCAAACGTACGAATAAGTTATTAATAACAAGCTGTACGATAAACGGAACGTAACAAAAACGCTTCCTTCTCTGGCAGGATCCTCCATGGCATTTCCCGCTCGACGTGTACCGCCAAGTGCCGATTGTTATGCATTTGAACACACACACATCCCCACACTCGTCCCCGCACATCATTCCTTTGCACCCGTCCACCTCGTCCCGGCGTTCCGGCCGATCCTGACCAAGACAACCGTGCGCCTCCATCGGTACCGGCGCCTGGCATTTTCCTACCGAAGCCACGAAACGGAACGAAGAAAACACACATTTCGACGAAAACGCAACATTTCTGGCCAAGCCGGTTATTTTTTGTTGCTTTTCGCCCACTTGCCAAACTGACATTTCCGCCCCCGGGGCCGTTTTTAGCCTCCGGCCGTGCAGCGTGTCAGGCAGCGCACGGTTGGGGTAGGTTGTGGTTTTTCCGTTGTCTAATCAAATCAACCCGGGAACCCTCACAAACGCAAAAACTATGCCGTATGCCGCGTGGCCGGGCGCCGTCTTTCGAGCATTTCGAGCATTTTCGAGGCGGCGCGGTGAGGAACAGTTTCGTGCGTCAGACATGACAATCTTTGGAATGGGCTAACGTCATAGACACACACACACACACACACACACACGCCGTGTTTGACAGTGAACGGGACATAAGAGAAAGGTTGCCGATAAAAATGTTACACCATTTGAATGGAATTGACAACGACGAATTTGCAACATGTCAAATTAAATTAATCGAATTTTGTCGAATCGAAAAGACCGCGTTTACTAAAAACAAAATTACCCGCCGGTTTAACAAAGTGGCATTAAATTTGTTTAAAACAAATCATTTGCGTTCCGCCGTGGTATGCAAATAACCTACTGCAAGCCGCTCGTCGCTTTCAAATCCATCCGAAACCATCGATCCATCCCGCCACCTGCCCGCCCAAAGTTCCTTCCAAATGCAAAATCGATAAAAAATATTTGAAAAAAAAGTATAACCAACCCTCCCAAATAATGTGCAGTTGCAAACCGCCCCCTCCCCCACCCATTCGTTGCACCCGAAATGCACACATAAATGCAGGCAGCAAAACCGATTGATGATTACCGCCCGGTGCTCATGTTTATGAAGCGTGTGTGTGTGTGTGTGTGTATGTATTGCTCCGAGACGCCTAAATGGCCAGCGTGAAGGGGCGGTGTAAGGTGGGCGAAGGCGGGCAACATGTCGCCCGAAGGGATCAACGCAACGAAGGGTGGAAAAGGGAAGGCTGGGAACGCGATGGGTTTGCGTTTTAATATACGAGTAAATTCTTTTTTCTATGTACTCTCGAAAAGTACCCTTTTTTTCTCGCCCTCGCCGTCCCTGCCCTCTACTGCACGGGTTTTTTCCAACCCCCCTCCCTGGGAAGGGGGTGGGTGGTCGTCCATTAGCTTGTCGCACATTTCGACCTTTTTTTTCACGACTCACATAATTCGACTGCCATTACTGCCGCCATTTCCAACCCCTTGGGTGGGGCCGATGATGGTGGTGGGGGGAAGTGAGGAGTTGTTGGGTGGCACCCAACGTCAGGCGCATGGTCTAGTCTGCCTGCACGCTGCATTAATGTGTGCATAAAGGAGTGTAGATGTGTGTGTTTGTGCACTGCAATCGATGTACTTTTTTTTGTGTCGTTGCTTTTGGTATTTTTCATTCTCCCCTATGACTTTTTTCCCGCCCCATTTCCTGACCAACGAAATTACCAATACGCACCTATTTGCCTACACACACACACACACACACACACACGCACACGCGCCAGCAGTTTTTCCTTGCCGAGGGGAAGGATGTGTAGCATAATTATGACCAACGTCCAGCCTGCGCCGAGGATAATCAAACCCCCCTCCCTCCCCTGGGCGACAAATTGAATTTCACAACCCGAAAATGAATTTCAGCTTTTTGTAAATTAAAAATGAACGTGGTGGTGGATGGAAATGAACGTGGCTTACCGAGCCCTCCCACTCCCTGACCCCGTTTTCCCTCTTGGTCGACCGAAAAAAATACGTGTGTTATAAAAATGTTTCAAAATGGAAGGACCCTTACTTCTTCGGCCCCGGTGGAGGCGCCTGGTGGCCCGCTCGGACCCCTTTCCCCGAAGAAGGTGCACACATGCAAACCGACAGGACTGGTTCCTCACTGTCATCTAACTCCCGCGCTCGATGCCCGCACGGATCGGTGCCACGATTTACGTGTATTTACGCCTGAGCAGCCCGGTTATGTACATATTCCCGGTTCGTTTTTTTTCCCCCCTCCCGAACCCTCGCTCTTACTCCACAGCCCCTAGCACCGTCCCATCAGGAAAAAGGGATGGCTGCTATTATTATCCTATCATTATTTGTAAAAACATTCATGCAAAATTGATATAAATGACAAAGTGAAATATTTATGCATCATCGATGCAGAATCCCGGGGATTTTAAAATCCACCTTTTTTTTCTCTTTCTCCCTCTCTCTCGCTCATCCTTTTTTTTGTGTGTTTTTAACTGTGGACACCCTTCGGTTCGGTCCGTATGTTGCTGCGATTGCACTGATCCATTGAACTCTAATGTTCCACCATTTTGATCCGATTGCTGTTTCCTTTCTTATTCAACCTTTGTCGCAGCTTTATCGTGCGACGCTGCAGCCGAACGTTTATGCTGGAGTGCTCGGGTGTTGTCTCAGTTGGTTTAAGATTGTGTGTTTTATATATTGATCTGGGAGATGTAAAGAAAACTCGGGTGGTTTTTGCAAACGTTAAAGAAACGATCGATTATTTCGACCAAATGGATATTGTCCCTTTGTGAAGCATTTTCTTCAGATCCATTTTTATTCCCAACATTTGATCTGTGAAGTAGAGTTCTTGTCTTCCAATCGTGGAATTTATTTTCTTCCTAGCCCACTGAAACTATTTTTGTTCTTCGGTGTGCCAAAACTGATCCGTCCAAACTTACCTAAAAGTACCTCCAAATATGTGCAACACAACCTCGGTGAACTTTTTGAGACAGTGCCAAAAAGACGATGAGGATAAATGATAACGAAAACCGCCACCCCCAAGGTCCAGAGCATGGTTTATGTGGCTGGTGTCATCGCCACTTCATCGTTACTATTTCTAGGACAAGATTTCGCGAGGAATCGAAAAGTGAAGAGACAAAAACACAAAAAAAGCATAGACAGAACCCCCAACATATGGTGGTGAAAGGCGCACCAATACGCGTGCAAGTACGCCGTGGGCAACCGTTCGCACCTCTTTTGCTATCGATCCATTACATTGCTGTTTCGGGGCGTCATCGTCACCAAGTCCAAGTTGCTTCCCGGGGCTTGGGCTTGGATGCGACCTAGGACACTAACGGGAAGCTAAGAAATCTGATGCGAGCGAAAAAGGGACGCTACAGAAAGGAGAAAGAAGGATAGAAGAAAAAAACGGCAGTAGAGGAAGACGAAATAACTAACCGGCCACGACGGATGTCAGTGGACTTTTTTTCTACTAAATTGCCACCATGGCGGACCGTGACTTTCGCCGACTCGAGTCCTTCTCCATCGCCTTCCGGTGCCATTTCGAAGCAAGAACGTGGGTGCGGAAAATAATCGATAACGATGCGAGGTCCTGTTTTGCGCTCCACCCATCGGACTGGTGTTTGACGTAGCAAAAACAACTATATTTTTTAGTTCCTTTGTTGATTTTGTCATGATAAACTGTACGACAAAGTGTATGGTACGGAATGAATGCTTAAACTATTGCTGACATAATGAACCATCTACTTTGTACCATCTCGAAGATGAAATTTATTGCAGTAAAAGTTCAGCAAAAGAGTAAAAATTGTTAAGTTGAAAGATATGCAACCCGAAATTAAGTTACTTTTCTTATAAGTTATACTCTCTTAAAATTATATGGCAGTATGGTCGATTAAATATTGTACAATTATCATGATTGAATAAGCATATAATCAAATAGGATGCACGATTCCAAGAAAAAAAATAATGTAAAAGAGTAAAATTTATTAATTTGGAAGAGATTTCATATCCTCCATAACGACTTCTAAACGTGACTTTAAACCTATTTTCTGAGCAAGAAACTAAAATTACTCGCCATTGAAAGTAAACAGTTTGTGTTACGTGAACAAATTCAGCAATTACTTCATAAAAATAAACAATTTCTCATTAAAGGCATTGAAATAGAACAAAGCTTCAATTTTGTGAAGGAACTTTCATGTTCTTAAAATAAATAGTAAATATTTACCATACAAGCACTATTAAATATAAAACAAATCATGGTTTTTAATTTTTAATAAAACTTACTATCTCCAAACATTATCTTTTTATCTTTATCCATCTCAAATTTATACTAACTTAACGAAAATCGTGTCTTATTCCTCTATCCATTCGTGCAAACCAATCAGATAAACCAAGTCTGATGAAACAACTGATTTTACTTGTCAGTTTTAATCATCTTTGCAATGTTGAAAAACCAGCCCGAACATAGTCCTGTGGCTCCCCGATGGGATTGTGGTCTTGTGGTTGTTTTCGTTAAACCCTAAACGCTTGAATCACTGAGAATTATTTCATGAGACAATAGAGCAGACGACTTTCAAAAATAATAAATTGATTCTTTCTGTCCAAACCAAACGAAAAGCCAATAACAGCCTCGGACAGAGCACACGACGTGAACGCACCTTACAGCAAGCTGCCCCAATTATTTGCGAACCGAGCGGCTATTTGCGAGGTTTGTTGTTTGCCCTTTTGTTCAACGTGGCCTACCAGCTCTGGCGTGAACATGGCAAGCATCGAAGGCCCTTGCTTCCCTTACCCGTGGTCCTCAGCCCAACCGAACGGCCGACCGCTTTTCGTGTGTGTCCGAAATCTTGCCCCCATCAACCGATTCGATGCCCAAGAAGGTGCATGCATGCATTATGTTTTATTGAAATTCAGTCTGTTGTGATATTCTTATGTGGTTCTTCTTGGTTCTTGGCCCGAACCCATCCCCGTCTAATCGAACGTCGACGAATGGCGGGAGGAAGGAGTTTGCTATAATTCCGTTCCAAAAACATAAGCCAGCTCAGCTTGGAGCTACCGGAAATCTAACCCCCCCCCCCCCCCACCCCGCTCCCCATTCCACAGGACCTCAGATGAGCCTGTTCCACTTATCCTTAGTCTTCCAAGAATGTTATCCACCCTCCTCCTTAACCCGACCATCCCGGACGGGCGACAGCCACACGAAAATTGATGGTAAGAAGTTTGCCCGTTCGGTGCGTCGTTCATTGAATAAGACGCACCGGAGTTGGGGGGGAAGGTGGGTAGGCGAAGGGTGGCTATGTATTAACACAAACGACTTCCCGGGATGGTTGTCGAAGGGTAGATAAAGCATCGAGTGCATCATACGTATGTATGCATCTTTTGGGGCGAAGATAAAAGATTATTGCACCGGAGCCATCTTTTTCTTGTCCCTCCCACCCCTTCCCCGGGCAATACACACCCCCGGATCTTGGGCGTTTCTAGTCGTTCAGCTGCTTCGGTGTCTTCGATCCAGCTCGACGGGGCACGGGGAAGAAACCGAACCCCGAACCTAGAACCTCCCTGATAGGATCATAATCTTATCGGAGCAAGAAACAACACCCTCGAACCGGAAGAAAATCAATCCCATCCCGGCGACGCAGAAGGGCTGCAACGGTCGAGGGATAGTTTAAGAAAATTATTAAGGATTCGATTTCTCGCTTCGACCCGGATCCCTTGGTTTCCCCCTGCCGGTGTGCGGGGGAAGGGATTGGGCTCGGGAAAACCTTGATGAGCATTCGGATCTTTGCGTGTCCGGAATGGGGAACATAAGGCTCACCTGTCCGTAATGTTAAAAGGAAAACACACGATGAGGATCGGGAGAGGTTATAGAGGAAGGGGAGTATATAAAACTGGACGCTATACTCAGGTCCTTGGGCCAGCCTCCTCTCTCCCCTCCCCCGTTGGAACGTTTGCTTTTGTAAGATTTCCGGGACGAAATTTTAGAATCTCTTCGAATTAATCTTTGGAGCCGGAGCAAGATTGGACCGAACTTGGTTGTGGCCAGCAGGGAAGAAGGGCTCGGAGGGAGGAGGAGTGACCACACGTGTGAGATGCATTCTTAAGCCAGATGGTTAGCCCATCTTATATGCATGCGCCCGGGAGCTGGGGCCTATTTTTGATGCCGTCCAAGGAAGTGCATGTGCTCGTTTTGGAGATGAAAGTGCATCCCGTCTTTACACCTGTGCGTGTACATCGGGGTGTCGTGAGGCGGCCGGGGTGTTGTGGAAACCGATAAGTTTTCCGGAAAACGAGACAGCAAGCAGGATGATGGCAAGCGGGAGCCATTCAGCAGTTCGGTTCGAAGCCGATTCCAGAGTACTTCTGGTGCTTCTTGTGTACGAAACCTACCCGAAACCGAACTGGATTGGCTGGGATATCAGGGTGGGAGCGAGGGAGGGTGGAAAGATTTTCCTATCGGCAACGATACTCACAAACGGTAAGACATACAAAAGACGTACCATGTCCATCGCCCTTTGGAAATCCTCGGCCGCTCCTAATTCGCCAAGCCGAGACATCTTCGGCCGATGAGAAGGCACCATATTTTGAAGAATCCGCCAGCCTGACTGCAGCTGCACGTCGGACGGTGCATCGCATTTTCTCGAGACTCTTCCGTCACGCCTTTGGCCACCACCGGCTCTGCACATAATGGTCTCTTATGGTAAATATAAATTAAAGGATACGCACCTTCGCTTGCCTCCGTTGGGAGACACGGCAAGCGGTGGCGGTAGGGAGGTAAGATGAATTTATAGAGATGGATGGACATGGATAGACGAAATCTGAAGAATAGCCCCCACCGCCGTTCGACCGGAGCAACGAACGGGAAACTTCCACAATCCATCCTGAAGAGCTACCCCGGCTCTGAGGCCAAGAATTGATTGATGATCGAGTTATGATCGGTATTTATTACAGAGCCATTTGCGCCGACTGCCTTAAAACGAGCTACTCTCTTACGTCTTACGTTCCCCTCGGGGTTCCGCTACCTTCCGTCAACCTGTCAAGGATGCGGAGAAGTGTGTTGGTAGGATCGGTAAAATCTCCGCAAGAAGCCTAGCCGGACCACGGGTTTGGGTCTTCTTCGGCTTCTTCAATTAAGCCAAGACGTTTCCCAGAAACGTCCGAAGAAACCGGTATGGAACTGGAAATTTCATTAATTTTGATTTTAAAAAGACACCCAGACCGGAACCAAACCGAAGGAAGCTATTTCTTCAGCATGACTTTCTTTGCCAAAGAGAGAGAGAGTGAGAGGTCTCACCATGGGGTGAGGCTTGGAGGGAAGTGGGAGGGGGGCAATTCGGGATGCTGGCAGCCCGGGCAAATCTAATTGCTTCTTGTAAACTATGCATGCCTTCCGATATCCTTTCGATAGACTTCCGGGCTCCGGCGCTGTCTTGTCTTAAATTATATCTTAGTCCAAGCTTTCGGGAACTCCTCTCTCGCCACCGGGCTCGTCCGCTCACGCACACGCACACGCACGTCAGATGTCTAGTCCATGCCTTACTCACGCAGGACGCCTTTCTTACGATGCAACCTTTCCTTCTGGCAAAAGAAGTCTTGGGCCCGAAGTACCGGAACGCACGCCGAAGAAGGTCGGAATGCACTAGAAACGGTCAGGCCAGGACTCTTTCTCGGACGGCCGGTATCGGGTTCCATCTTTGTTTGAGTTCAATTTTCTTATTCGGCCACCGAGAGCCTTGAGGTCTTTTCGAAACTCTGATCCTTGCGATACCCGGACCAGCCCGGATTCCGATAATCGTCTCCACATGCAACGCGTCCGGGAAGCTGCATGGGAAGGTCTGGGAGGCAAGGAAGGAATTTCGGTCATACGGTCCTATGTAGTGTGTGTGGCCCTGGCCTGTGTTCATTCGACCTACGCTACGGGCGCACGGGTATATCCTCCGGACGACCAAGAAACTCCATTAAAATGCGTTCGAAATGCCAAACGCAAGATGCAAATGTGGTTTGAGGCCTAAAATTTGCACCATGCACGTGAAGAAAGCGCCCCCCGCCACTCACCGTCCCTCCGCAGTCGCTTCCGGACCGAGTTTGGCCCGGGCAAAATTTAAAATACTGCATCGTTTGTGACCAAGACTATTGAGGAGCTGACCGGCCAAAAGGGGGGAGTAAAGTTCAAGACGCACCAAATAAGACGAGTGGATATCGGATCGGAGCGGATGTGAGCTGAGTGTACAGCATTTCGGAATGCCGATACGATGCACATACACACCACACACACACACATTCGCAAACACTTGTGCATGTGTTCTTCACTTTGATCGGACGACGAAGGGGTTGCTGTCGAAAGGAGTTTTCAAGATACCATGTTTGCTAACATTCGATGAAAAGTTTGTTTGGCGTAGGGAATATTGACATCGTTGCAACATATTGAGCATATTATGTCCCAGCTCAAAACACTCGCCGCTTTTTCTGACCAATGACTAATGGTTTTTTTTGGCTACCGGTTCATTTTAGTTTGGTGATTATTGATCTCAATTTTCAGTAACGTACTTTACCGAAAGGAATAACGAAAACAACAATAGATCAATATTTGGATTGAATTCGTTTGAAAAAACAGGACCCTACCGCCTCAAGAAATTGATATTTATTATATTTATTTATTTATTTATAACTTATGTTAAAAGAGCATAAAGCGACATATGAAAAAATGGATAGAAAGACCCCCCCATTTATTTTGTTCGTACGATCTACGCCAATGAAAGAGTCATCAAGTTACGTGAAAGATCCATGAAAGATTCATGAAGATTTATTAAGATTTCATAAGATTCATCTACATTTGAAGATTCAAGTCCCAAAAGAATCAAGAATCAAACTGAATGAATCTTAGTTGAAAGATTCATATGAATTAATCTCACTTAAAGATTCATAATATACCGTCTTTCGGTCACCGAAACATTCTTCGGAGAGAGGCCTTGTCCCACTAGGGGATGTCGTGCCACATAAAAAAAATCATATGGCACAACACTGAATTTTGTTTGAATGTTTTCCTAAAGGAAAATTCTCTAAAACTGGAGATATTACATTTAAATAATTAGGAACCTGCAGAGCCATAATACTACATGTAAGATGCAGACTAAATAACGTAACTCGATGTCGTACAGGTGGCATCAGCTGAAAATTGGACCATTGTCCCAAAGGAAAGGAACGTTCATATCAAAAATCGATTTATTGTCAAAATATTCCAATCGAGGCACCCTCGAGGGGGCTTGGGTGAGTCGTTGCACCGCAAGTCATCAAGTCTCCGTTGACACTCTTGACAAATTCAAGCTCCATCGCCTCCATTTGTGAAGGGTAAGATTTCTGGAACGTTTGGTGTAAAACTTCATTACACGGCTCTGCTTCCGGTAGCTCCACTATCGCTACCCTTTCCCCTTTGTCGATCGAGTGCTGGCTGCAATCCAATTCCAATTACATCGGGCTCTCCACCTTGCCGCCCCCCCTCCCGTTATCATACCCTTCCTCGCAATGGGTTGATCATTCGGTGTCGGTGCCAAAAATTGCAACATTTTGCTCACAAACACAAGAAGCCGCCCGAGGAGCTGCCCCAAGATGGTCCGTTCTGAAAAAGACGTTGACATCGGGAAGGAGGTAGAGGGGGTTCCTTTCCACCCGTAGATGCACTTCGATACGAAGACATGACGAAAGGTCAACCGGGTCGTGGCGTGGACAGGTTGCGCCGTAAGGAAAGGTTTGACTCACACCCACTCCCAGCAACACAGGATTACACCAGCACGATGACACACCACCCGCTCTCTCCGTCCACCTCCCAGTAACTAATCACATTTTCGGAGTGGCCAACACGTCGATCGAACAACGGTCACACACATGCAATCATTCGGCAGCCACATCCGATGGCGAGCAGTGGAGGGGGGGAAGCGAGAGGTGGGTCAACCCCTTACCAAACTTCGACCCAATCGAGGAACAAACCACAACCCCCCCCGACCCATTGTCGTGCCGTCCGTTCGATTCCTTTCCAGCTTCCTTCTGGCCTTCTAGCTAAGAATAACCGAAACACACGTGTTCCGTTTTTCGCCAATTTCGCCGTCTCTCTCTCGCCGCTTCGGGCCAATGCTTCTGAAACGCTCCTTGGAATGCACCTATAGGCGGAGAGGGATGAGAGGGGATGCTCGATTTTACCGAATAATTTATGGCGCAATTCATGTGTGTAAAACCTACGTAAACATGTTATTATGTTTATGATAAGGATTTTCGGTGCTCAGGAACCGAAGCTTACTTGCGTTACCAATGCACTAAACAGACGAGGAGGGGAAAGCGTAGGAGGAGGAAGGGGGTCGGCGGGGAGACGGTTGCACCGAAAATGTGCGTGCAAAATGGACCGGCCCGAGATAAGGCATCGAGACTTCGAGACGGTTGGCGACTTTGTTCCGAGGCATTGTTGGAGGCAATTTCGGAAACTGCATCCTATTTATGCCACCCTCGCAAACCCTCCCCACCAGCCCCACCCCCCTCACGGTAGATGAGGCGAAGACGCTTTCCACTGCACCAAGACGGTTGTTTCTTCGGTTCGTCCTTTGGTCCGGGTCTGGTTTCCCGGGTATTGCACAGTGGTACAACCGTGGACGTCAGCCTATTTGTCATGGATTTTGTATTTTAATTATATTGTTACGATTAGTATTTCAAAATAGCTTACGGAAGTTGATTTTATTTACAAAAAACAAACATTAAAAGTCTTCTGTTTACCAATTGAAACATATCTAAAAGAACCTGCGCTCTAAACGGAATTGAAGGAAAGGCAACCGGCTTTCCTTGCCTTGAACTAATTTTACTATTTATCCTTTGTCGTTGTTCGTTCTACCAAAAAAGTGTCTGGCTTTTCACTGTTTTCCTTAGTTGAAAAAAGAGCGATGGTGCGTCCTTAAATCCTTTTTATACATGTAAAAAATTTCACCGCTCAGCTTTGTAGGACCGAAATGGTACAATAGTGGCAACAATTAGAGCGCTTTTAATAAAATTTCATAAATAAGTAATCTATTTCAACATAAAAGAAATTTCGATAAGCGAGGAACCTCAACTATCCTTTTAGTTGAGTTTCTAAGATAGTTCCCAAACACTATACTAACAAAATGTTATTGCTTTCCAATTTCCAAATTCGAAATAAATAAGAACCATTTTATGAGCATTTTGAAACCTGGCAACATTAGCTGGTAAAGTTATTTAACAGTTATCAATTTGAAGTCAAATTAAAATCACCAAAGTCACCTCTAGTGACATAACCATCGTGCGTGGCAAGGCTCTTCGATCTCCAATTCGGGCCGACCAAAAGAACGGGTTGATCGGAGCAAAAGTGTGGATGGAGCAAGGAGCATCCAAAACAACCACCTCCTGGCGCTCTAATAAAGGAGCACACACACACAAACGCACACACAAAGATAGCCACGGGGCGTGTGGGGTTGGGAATTTTCTTCAAGGTGCGTTCGAGCACGTACGGAAACGACACACCAACGTGTCGCCCGAGTGCAACCCATCGAATGTCTCCTCCCCCTCCCCACCCACTTTCTTCTTGCTCGGCTACACCCCCCCCCCCCCCCCACACCCTTTCCTTCCGGGGAAGAAACTTTCATCCTATCCGGCGTATCAAACACATAGACAACAAGATATCGGCAAGACTTTCTTGTCCGCATCCTTAGAAACCGCATGCGTTCGTGAGTGTGTGTGTGTGTGTGTGTGTGTGGGAGAGAAGGGGACGAATTTTCGGATGCATTTCGGGATGCATCAATAATGCAGGAGGCCAGTCGAAATTAGATTGTAAAGCCTACGGGGGGGGTGGTCTCGGGTGTGGGTGGGTGGTGTGGCGTTGTGGTGGGAGGCAATTTTCTTGCCTTTCATGCGTACTCGAAGCCTTGAAGAAGGCCCATTGCTTCTCGGTACGCACATATGGACCCCTCTTCCACATCACACTCCCCTTTCCTCCCCACCAGTGCTTGCTTTTTCTTTCATCTGATGACGACGGTGCCAGTTGCATGTGGCCAGGCTCAGGCCGTATCCCCGAACGCCGTCCTTTGATTTTCCGTCCGATCGCAACGAGGTGCAATTTTCTTCGAAGCCTCCGACCGATGCCAGGGTTCGCCTGCGCTCTACTAATCCACTCCCCCGCTCGTGGGTGTGCGGTTTTTCCGGACGATGTTGAGGGGAGGAACTAGAAGCAATGTGTGTGTGTGTGTATGTGCTGCTGAAGCCTTCCGCTCCGGCAGATTAGAAGAACCGGGCTTCTTATTCTTGCGCCGGCACTTCGGTCGTTGTTGGTAGCAAATTTGGGATCAGATCGAAGATTTGAATTTCCTTAGTGCCTTCGTGCTCGAAGACGGCACACCGAGGCGTCCCATGGCCGGAACAAGGCATGCTGTGTGGCTGTATATTTGTGTGTATGTGCAGTGCGTATGGAAAAGGGGGATTTTGATCAAACATGGGCTGGGCGGGGGAAAGGACCGTGTGCACCTTCGGGTTGTGGCCAGAAAATGCAATTTTCGAGAATCGAACTCCTCACCCCCGGAGCGCTGGTTGGGTGGGGGAGGGAAGGAGAACAAGAGCCCGTGGTCGACGATGGCAAGATGAAGAAATACGTGGTCATTTTCTCCAATTTTCGGAAGAAGCTTGGCTCCGGGTGGAAGCTGTCGGGAAAAGGGGGTTGAATGGAAGGAGTGCACCATCATCCAACTCCTGGTGGGTGTGGGTGGGTGTATGCATGCTTGTCGGTCGTCGAGTGCACAATGCAGGCGACACATCCGGGGTCAACGGATTTGGCGCAGAGGCGAAGGTTCGGCTCGGCTTGGACGAACGGGAGGAACGTCTTACTCCGGTTTCTGTTTTTGGTGATGATGGAATTGCTGATGCTGCTGTTGCTGCTATTCCTACTGGCCACCGAACCGCCCTCCACCCTCCTGGCCCCCTTCTCCCACACATCGCAACACGTGCGCACACGCGAACCTCAAGCACGTTTCGCCAAGGAGTTCGCCTTTACAAAATAGTGCACATCACAGCGTCGTCCCTGGCGAAAGGGACGATTGGTTGCCAGATAAGGAGCCCGCTATCCAGCTTCAAGTGGACCAAAACATGCCACTCTCCGTGTGAGTGAGGGAGCAAGTCCCAGAGTGTGGGAAAGCGATAGAAAGTGCGTCTTGGTTCGGGGCAGAAATAATAATACTTAATGCAAACTAATATTGAAATAATGAAATGCATTATCGATTTTCTATTTATTACTTATGTATGTGCGTAGGGTCCAGTTTCGGTGCTCGGCCATGTTCGATGCCCACCCACTGCTTCCCCCTGTTTCCCCTGCTCCCACCCGAACCACTCGTAATTACGCGGAGAAGCACAAAACACCGCAGGCCGGGATGTAAGGCATTATTCGGCAAATACCAACCCTCGCCGTGCGGGTGGGACAACCCGTGACAGGGGGCCGGGGAAGGGGTTTGGGACAAGGTTGAGATGATGCACCGCGCTCGTTGCAGCAGAGTGCCACTGCAGCAACGCGCGCCCGGAATGGGCGGTGTTCGGCAAGAAAGTTTGGCAACGCAAGGGCCTCCGCCTTGGAGGAGGGGACGGGTCACGGGACTAAGGGGGTGAGTGTTGTACGCTCCCGAACGCACTTTGCGCTTGTTACGCATAAATGAAGCCCCCGGTCCCGCCGGTTCCCCCTTTCCCCCCACCGGGCGGGCGAAGGAACCGAGCAAGGATTCGCAATCGGTTCCGTTGCCCTGCGGATTTCCCGCACTCCACACCGAAACTGGCCGCGGTTCGTCACTCGAAGGGGGGGGGAGTTTTGCTAATTTTGCTGGCCAAGCAGCGGGAATGGGAGGCGGGGTGGTCGTGGGAGGCGGGCGGCACGCGTAAATGACATGCACACACGCACGAGGATGATGAAAATGGGTTTCTGTTTTTACCTCCTCCTTCTTCTTCTTCGGCTTCTTGTGCTGCTGGTGGTCGGCCGTTTTAGAATCGGCAACTTTTTTCCTTACATTCGTGGCCTCCAACGCCATCCCTAACTCCTGCGCCGCAAGGGTGCGTGTACCGGCAATCCACCGGGGTACGGGTCGTTAGTGAGCACCCGTATTATTTTTTTATTCTACTACAAACAGTAGAACCTCGATGAGGTCGAGCCCGCAAATAGAAAGCAATGTTTATGTTGTCCTTGAAACATTGTTATAATATTACATTTTAAAATCTAGAAAAGTAATCCAATCTAGCTATCAAAATATACAGTTTTAATTTTATTTCTGCCTTTCGCTTTGCTCCAAATGTTAACTTGTGTGGCAAAAAAGCACTTTTATAAATTTGGGTTTTTAAAACAAATATGCTCTTCAACCAACTCAAGTAATTATTATTTTATTGTGCTTTTTTTCTTTTAACATCATTAAGTTCATGCAAAATAAACTAATTGCTCAGCTTCTGTAGGCAATACAATTAAGTTTATGTAGGAAACTATATGAGAGAATAAAACAATCGGATAAAGAAGAAATATGAACAAAAGTAGATACAAGAAATTTATTGGAAGAAATCGAAACGGTATTTAAAAAAATGTCTCTTAATTAAAATCTGAAGAATCAATCCAAAATTGAGGTGTTCGAAGTTAATTTAAATTAATATTTAGTACACAGTACATCAATAGTAGTAATTCTTCATTAAAATTTTCAAATTACATAATTTACATAACAAATGTGAAATATGAAAAATTCAATGCAGATGGGGGGAAACGCTTGGACTGGATTAAATATTTCAGTTTTAATTTTGTTTTATTGAAATTTAGATGTCAAACATTAATTCATTTGATGTTCATGTAAAATGATGTTTAAACAAAATAGAATCAGGAAGCGTTACGCAGGTTCGACTGTATTTTTCTGCAACCATTTCCCCAATCAAACCTACGCACCTTCCACGATGCCCGGTGTGGAAATGTTACAATTTGTTGTAGTTGTTGTTGGCTGCACGCGCCCAACCCTATCTGTTTGGTCCCAAGGTATCCAACTGCGGAGGAAAACCCACCCCTAGGCATTTGAATAATAGCCTAAACAGCCTAAAAACAGCCTTTACAAACATAGCAAAAGAGAGAGAGAGAGAGAGCGAGAGAAAAGAAAGAAAAACCATTCGATAGTGGAGTTTTTATACCGCGAGCTTCCCCGTTCCGTCGATCGATCCAAGTGGAAACACGCAGAAAGGAGCGACAGTAATGCACCTTGGATGCATGTGTGGCGTGCGTGGCTAAAGGGAAGAAGAGAAGGAGGGAGGGGTTTCCTTAATTATTATCCTTTCCACCTCCACCTGCCCGGACATTGCGTTACCCAACCTGAGTGGCCTCGGCTTTTCGTCCGTCGCGTAGAAAAGGGGTTAAAAGAGACTTCGCAGTTTTAACCGAATAGGTTAAATGGGTCAAAATTGCGTGCGGTTCTCGCACCCCCTGCACCACCGCCTTCTCACCTCCGCGAAGCTTTCCACATTCGATGTCCAACATTCTTTGCCTTTACCTTCGATGTTCTAGCGTTTCGGCAGCAGTTGGATACGGGAGGCCCCAAGGGGGAGGCCGTTTTGAAGCGGAAACGGAAAGTAATTAAAATTTGAAAATAGGATCGAACCGGGCGATCGAAGGCAAGCAGGGCGAGTGCTGCTACAAGGGGTTGGCACGTTTCTTGCGCGACCGGACGGGGGCAAGGAATAGATAGCCCTAGAGCAGCGGCTAAACTCACACAAACACTCGCTCGATGCGAGCGTAGAAAAGTGTATGGTTTGGTCTAGGATTTCTAGAACTAAACAAAAACAGAATGAAGAAGAAGAAAATGCATCGAGAAAACAACATATTACGGTATAGAAACATAGGGAAAAAGCATTACATTAATTCCCCCATCGCCAGTCCAAATAAGGCCATCAAGCGTTGTCGCTTGTGGAAAATACTGGAGAACGAAACATTAACTACATCTGCGGGGGAAAAAAAAATGCTCTACCTAGTCAATGTGGGTAGTGTTTTTAACCTCCCTTTTAAACCATTACCTTCACTCGGGGTGCGCCATTGAAACACACTGTGGAAGAAAAAACAATCCAAATCTACACGCCACGGAAACTAGTCGACACAAAACCGACCTCTTTGGCACCCCCGGCGTCCACCCTGGGCGGAGGTCCTGGTAAATGATTATTGATTAGCAAAGTTCACCCCCGCTCCCCCCGCCGAAACGCCCTCGGTACATTTCTGCACTTCAATCGCTTTTTAGCATGTCCATCGGAAGGAGGAAGGCAGGCGCACGGAACGAACAACGACAGGAACTGATTTGTAATTAGTCAGAAACATCGATGGCCAAAACGTAGGCTGGTGGGCGGGAATGGGTGCGGTCAAGGGGGCCGCTTATAAGACTTCAGGGTTTTTTTTTACCAAGTTCCACATCTTCCCTTCTGTGGGGTAGACTAGAAAATCGGTTCGCTTCTTCGACGGGCGGTAATTGCTGATGTAGGGATGTTTTCTAGAATTTCATTACATCACGATAATACAAAGCATCTTCTCCATCGTTGCATTACTCCGATTGGACCTGTAATTTTTCTTAAGAAAGCACGAAGCAACTGAGGCTTGTCGTTCAAGACATTTTCTTTTTGATCCAAGATTAATCTTTTCCATGGGATTTGTAGTCCAGTTACGGCAAGGCGGATTGTAATCAATAAGGTTATGCATTCCGAGAATCAATGAACATCTTGTCCAACTTGTATCAATTAAAATCTGTTTAACTTGATTGCACTTGAACATTAACATTTCACTCTTGTACTGTAATGTTTCGACTAACTTTTGTACATAGCGAGCGTATACTCTTATACCACCACTTGCTTTTAAGACAATGGAGACGGCTTATTAACCACACATGATACCCTTTCTCTCCCTCTCTCCTCCACAGGACTAGAACGTGTCGCTGAAGAATTGATGGGACGCAGGAAATGGAAACACTATCAGGACGTCATCACGCGACAACAGTTGAACCTGCTCGAGACCAGCACGACCAACACAACCGAGGACGACCTGCTCAGCGGCACGACCGGCGTGTCCACCGGAGCAGCCGCCGTAGCCGCCGCGGGACCCGGGCAGCTGATGAGTTCCGCCGGCACCACGACCGCTGCCGCAGCCCTTTCGCTCGCTGGCGGCGGCATGATCGACCAGAAGACCAGCCCGACCGCCGCCTTCGTGGCCGCCGCCAATGCCGCGGCCGTGGCGGCCCTCACGACACCCGCCGCTGCCCAGGCGGCTGCCAACACAACCGCAGCGACGGCCATAGGTGAGCTGCTTACTCTGTTCCGCTATCCACTGACGATTAGTTCATGAACACGATGGTCAAATTCTTACTTGCTTGAAATTGACTTACTTACTCATCATGACAACGAATGAAACATTTCAAGCACTTGGACAGGTTAAAAGGTTCGATATACTAAAGCATTTGTCAATTAATGGCTTTAAAGCTAATTTGCAAAGAGTACTAGGGTAAACTATGGTCTATATTGCTTTATCGCGCTGATACCAAATACCACTGATTTCTCTATAACCTTACAAACCCGCTATTTAACAGATGAACGCTAGCCTAAGCCAAACTAAATAATATCTCACATTTTTATCAGAGATGGACTTTTACAATGCTACCTAAATCCTGATAAATCTCTGTCTTATTATAGTGCAAATCTTTTAATCCTATCCCGTTTTCTTATATTTTGTTATTATGGTAAAACCAGCATGGTCATTTTTGTACCCTTCCCCTTTGCGTTCAGTAATATTAAAGTCCTCCGCATTGTTCGCAGGCCTCGTAATTAGAGTGAACCGGCAGGTCGTAGTTGAATTTTACCCCTAAAGGGGTAGAAGATTCATAATTGTCAAATTGAAATCAATTTGCTTACAGATGTCTATCCAAATTCTATTATATTTTGATTCATTCTGAACTATGTTTAATTTCATAGGAGCTATCAGCTACCTACTGACTAAGCTTTGGATGAAAAGCAGAAATACTTTCTTATAACTGGCAACAAAGCTTAGATATCCTTTGATGATCTCATATTGACAGCTAGTTTAAAAAACGTGTAGCGTTGCTAATGCTTTTATGCATAAAACCTAATTTTTTTAGATGTTTTACAGACTATTTTACTTCCTTTGCATCTTCGCTAATAACACGTTTTCATAGACTTCTTAAATAACCCAATGACAATAGACAAATCACCATTTCTCGGTGGAACAACCGCAAATCATACCCTAACATTTCCATGCTTTCTTTTTTCCTCCATCAGTACGCAACGGCCACTATCACCAAGGAGACGTAGAAGTCGACACAAAAATAGTCCACCCGAGCAATCCTAGCAGTCCGCCCTCCGCTAACACCAACTGCTTACCGTCCGCGCAACCCGAGCCTGCGAATGCCAGCTCGCCGCGACACGGCAAGGACGATGGGAGCTCCTCGGAGCCCCAACGTCGCGATCGCTCGATCACACCGGTGACAAACTGTCACGCGAGCGACAACGGTACGGCGACTGCCATCGACGGTACATCGCCCGGACCTCCCGGGCTTTCCAGGCGAGACCTACCGTCGACGGAGGAACCAGCAGGCGAAAGGACCAGCAACACACCGGACCGACAGGAAGGGCAGGCCACGAGCAGTCCCGTCCTACGCGAGCAGGCTGCCGGCACCGATCGGAACAATTCGTCCGTCGTCAAGCAAGAACCGATAGGTGCGTATCGTGTCGTTACTCACAGATGCCAAATCCGACATCAGATATACTTGTTTTATTTATCTTAATCTAGGTTTGCTTTGTTTATAAAAACACGAATTAATCAAACGATTTTTCGAGGGTCATGATCCAGTACAACTATCTATACTTGTTTAAGCAAATTTTTCCAAATAGTTTTCCAGAGCGAGCTCATTTTCAAATATATTTTTTATTTTCAAGAAAATCAAAGCGGTTTTGTAACAACTGGGCGGAGTGTATTCCACAATATTACAATCTACAATTGTGGATGAAGCCTTGTTGTTGCCAATAAGTGTAAAGTGAAACTTGGAATACTCTCATACATAAAATCACTCTTATTGTTAACTTAAAAAAGAATCTGACTTTAGATCTTTGATAATAAATTAGAGCGAAAATACTTAACCATGATTTCAATGATAGTCAAAAGATTATATTCCCGAATACCCTTTAAAAATGTTCGTATTTCTGGAATAAAAGGCAAACAAAAATACTCGAAAACCTAGTACCACCACGAGTTTGACAAACCTTCCACCCTACATCTACATTTATTGCAGACAATTCCACGGAGGCGGTAGACAAAAAAGGAGCGCTCTTTAAGACGGAAGATGCCAGCCCCTCGCAGCTGTCCGAGGCGGCCGCGTTGAAGTTTAACATCGTCCCAAAGGTAGCCTCCACCGGCGCGGACAACAACAATACCATTAGCAGTAACAACAACACGATCCAGCCGCGCAGCAACGGGTTGGTGGTGGTGCCGGCGGCGGAAGACAGCGTCCCGGGCGCCAGGCAGCCCCCGGCCGACTCGCCGACGGAAGCGGTCACCCCGGTCGACTGGAAGCCGCAGGACAAGTGCAACTTCTGCGTCGACGGGAAGCTGCTGACGGTGAACGAGGCCGGCGAGCTGGTGCCCGAATCCGGTCCGGCCCCGGCCGAGGCCGAACGGTTGCTTGGCCGACGGGTAAGCTCCGACTCAGACCCTTCTCTAAACCATATGCTAAACCCCTGTCGTGTGGTTTGTTTCCTTCCGCAGGCTCCAACTTCGCTGGCCGAGTCGGACAGCGACACGAGCGAAAGCAGCGAACCGGAGCTGCTGGCCAGCCTGCTGAGTGCGGGGGCCGGCGGTGGAGTGTCGGCCAAATCGCTGGCCGCGCTGCTGCGCGAAAGCGGTGCCTCCCAGAGCCTACCCTCGCTGCAGTCCTACATGGCGCAGCACCTTGCGGCCGCCTCGCTGCAGGGTCTTCAGCCGAATCTTGCCCAGCTTTACAACCGTGAGTTACCGACCTATATCTATATGTCCCACCAACCTTCGATCTAACCCTTAATCTGTCCTTTCCCGGCTAGCCTCCCTGTGGTATTCGCAGCTGCAGCCGCAGATGTCGCCGACGGCCGTCGACGCAGCGACCGGAGCCGGCGTGACATCGGCCGCCATCAGTCCGACGACGGCGGCCAAGATGGCGTCCGAGCTCGGGACGGTCAGCGCGACCGGCGAGCAGCCGCTAGATCTCAGCGCCAAGCCCGGCACCTCCGGCATGAGCTCCTTTCTGCTGAGCAGCATGATGGACCCGAAGCACATCTACAAGTAAGTGGCGTTTATTAGCTCTCCTTACTCTTTTCTATTAGTCAATCCACCCAACTCCAACGGGGATCCAGGTAGAGGAAGGGGTTAGGACAGAAATGATTTCAATTATTCTTTAACCCTTGCCTCACCTGGCCGCGGGTGTGGCCTCCGCGTTGGCAATCGAAACCCGCTGGATCAACAAGGTACAAATTACTCGACGGCGAACGGTATCCGACGCATGACGCGATGGTGCGAGGCGCGGGCGGCCGGAACCCGAACGGTGTCACCGGTGGCGCCATTTTTTTAATTGAATTTTCCCTGCACCGTTTTGTTTAGGTTCCCCTTTTTCCTGGCATTCCGTTCTCCGGTTTTGTAACTCGGGAATTGGAAATTCGATACTCCACTATGATACCGCATCGCACAATCGGGTGACCCATTAACACGCGGTTGCCCCCTTGGGTGACGGGGGGGAGGTGGAGGGAAGATAATGAAAATCTACTTGTTCTCGATTGTTTTGCCATTTTTCTAACCTACTACCACGATTCCGCCGCTTGAGCGTATGGTTTCGTAGAAGTAGAGGGTAGAAGAAAAAAAACAAACAAACATACAAATCAGTCGAGACCATCGAGCATATCGTGTCGCGGGAGCAGAAACAATGGCAAGGAAGTTCCACCAGGTGCTGCCCCGGGTCCTTCCCGATCGGCACGTAATCGAGGAGATAGCCGGTTCGATTGATTGGTTTTGATTCAGCTGCATTTCGGTTCGGTTCGTGTCCGCACTCGAAAGCGAATCCTCCGCTTGGCTTTTCTATTTCCGTATTTATAGAGGGGTTTTCCTCCGAGCTATCCTTTCTCATTAACACCAACCAGGGAGGTTCTCGGTTCGTTCAAACCCTCTTCCGCTGTTCAGCGCGTTTTCTTTTCACGAATGGTGGTTTTTTTTTTCAAATTGTAGAGGAAAATAAAACTGAATCAAGCGGACTCCTCAACGCGATCATCTTCCGGCCCCGCCGAGGGTTGGCGCTCGAAAATAGGAATCGAGCTGGGCGGAAGAGGGGAATCAGGGTGGGTGGATGTGTGATGAGCTAAGAAAAGTCATTAAACCGAGGGGATGGGGAAAAAAAACATCCGATAGCGATTCCGATCCCACACTCGCTTACATCGTGTCCGGTGCCGGCGTATTGTTGGTGAAGGATAAATTTTTAATTAGTAATTTGAACGCCCCAGCTGTCTTCCAGGGACTGTTTTCTTATTCCGATTCAATAGCCCCTCCTTCCCTGACCACACTACTACCACCCGTGGGTCACTTAATCCATCGATTTCGACCAATTGTAAGCCAAGGTGTAGTTCTTCAGCGTTTTCCCTCCGCAGAAGTGGCCGGAAGACTTGTTGAGCTGATTGGGTGGACCGTGCTTACAACGATCCTTGGAAGTGCCCTTTGTTTGCGTTGGAGTGTTCGAGGAAAAGATGAAAATTGTAGAAAACCCAATCGTTATTAATTTATGGATGGTACTCTAGCTTATTATGAGCAGAGAACTACAAGTTGAATATTACGCCTATGAATTGATGTTTATGTGTCTGATTCAATTCTTGGATAAAACAAGGGAAAATATTGAGTAGAAATCACTATTTGCCAGAAATTAGGGTTATTTGGTTAGGTAATGTTTTAAAGTTAATTTGTCTTCTTTCAACTATAACGCCACAAAATATTATGACTTCGTAGGAACACGAAAACAAAACCGATTCAGAGTCTACATGTTTAGCACTAGAATATAATTCTTTGCAATTTTGCCCGAATACTTTTAGTTGTCTTTTTGGCCACTGTTTTTCACATGTTATAATTTCGTTATTTTTTTTAAAGATTTTTAAAATCTGTAAAGGGCTACTATTTAGTATGTTTGTTGACTATCTTTTGGCGTTTCTGGTTTTTAATACAGCCGTTTTGAGCCGATTGCCACCGTCTTCTAAAATAAACAATTGTGTAGTGTTCAAAATGATTTTGGCTTTAACCATATTTTGGTAATTGAAATTTGTATTTTCTGTTCCAAATTTCATATCATTTTTTTGTTTTTTTATGTGGCACGACATCCCCTAGTGGGACAAGGCCTCTCTCCGAAGAGAGTTTGTGTGACCGAAAGACGGTATATTATAGATCGGTGGTCATCCGTTCGTAATACCGGAGGGTGCCAGACTCGAGATTCGATCCCACACCTGTGGTGTGGTGTTTCCTCGCGCTACCGCTGCGCCATGGGCACCCCCAATTTTTTTTTCATATTATACCGGTACATAATACACCTATACAAGAAACTTACTGCTATCCCTTTTCACTAAATACGTTTATGAAATCTACCAAAAAATATGGTCTTTTGAAAACCGCATCGCTGTTTGACATAACATTTGTTGCATTATAATTACGCTCATACTGGAGTAGATAATTATTATCCCTTTTAGCATCAATTTAATGTCTTAAAACACAGTCACACACTCTTAGTCCAATCGAAACACACGATCAATCGCTGTCCCGACCCAAACCGGGACGATCGCACGAAACAAATGGACATTTAATAGGCCCTCTAATGTGCGACCATTTAGGGAACGAAGAAAAATGATCGACTAAACGAACACCGAATGACAGCCGGCCGAGATTTCTTGACACATCGTAACGTAACGCCAGAACCGCCGGATCGGCCTTTAGCTTTGGCAGGCCAGATTTTTAATGTTTTCCCTGAATTGCCATCGTCGGAGGCAGATGATGCGCCGCCGGATTGCTTTCATTAGTGTGTTTGGTGCTGGAAAAGGGGCGAAGGAAAAATGATGCCGCTACCAAACAGCCGGTCACGTGACGCTTCGCGACGGGTTCGCAGGGCGTTCGGAGGCAACGCACTCAAGTTGACCCGGCCCGAAACGTTGTGTTTTTGTTTTCAATTTATGTTTTATGGTGCACATGCAAATCGCATCCGAACGCTACACATGTTGCAGCAAAAAACGCTGAAGAGGGTCCAAAAAGGGGGAAAATCAGTCCTCCAACTCCTGTGAGCTCCCTCTTGCGCCCCATATGGACCCGGTGGACCACCAAAAATACCGCAAAGTTCGTTCACATCTAACGGGATGCGAATCTCGCATCAGTTTTATTCGCTTTTTTTCGTGAAGATGAACCACACCAGCTGCCGAACAGTTTCTCGCCGAACCCCGCCGTGAGGTTGCAGTGCGTGTGAGGTTAATTTGCCGCCAAAATAACATATCATAAAAAAGGGCCGGCAATAACAGTGTGCTAATAATCATGTTGCGAAACGGTGCCCAAAACAAAACAAAAGGGAACGCTATCGTCCCCCCAGATGGAAAACCTTTGCAGTCGCCTTTTGCGGACCGCTCTGGAAGGCGACACGCGAGATCGGGACAAATGTGTCAAAAAGTTGATTCCTTTTTTGTTCGTTTCGTACACTTCCTCCGTATTTTTGCACCCTTCCTCGGGCCACGTTTTACCTGCAGGCGCTTTAGTGGGTATCATTTAATTTTTGCGCATTTCACATTTGGGCAAACTCTCTCCCCCGGGGAAGAAGCCGTTCATGCGTCAGAACGGGCTTGGAGAAAAACCGAAAACTCCAACGGGACATTCGGACGCATTCGTATTCCCTTTTTTGGTTTTGTTCTCTCTCTCTCTCTCTCTCTCTCTCTCTCTGTGTTTGCAATGCATGATGCATCTCACGCAACCCTTTCGCTTTTCGGCCCGGTGCATCGCCGGTTCGTTCGTCGCATGACTTATGAGGAAAGAAGATGACAACCCACAAGAATGGCCAACCGAATGTGGCCAAAACAGAACAACGACACCAGTCGCTCGCTCGACTCGTCGTAGGGGTCGTTGATCTCAGGTCGTTTCCCCCCCGAACTTTCCTTTTCGTTCGGCACTAGAACGCGGCGGGAAAAGCGGGTTTCGTAACGAAAGCAAAAGCCAAAATAAAGAAAAACAAGTCAACTCGGGTGGATAAAAAGGAAAGAGTTTAACAGTTTAATCCAACGCCGCTCGGGCACACAATGGTACGCACAAATTAATCTTTCAAATGCACCGCGCCCTTTCATGCGCCCTCGGGTGCAGTCCGCATCTTCCGCCAAACTGCCGGTTCATGAAGCCGATATCCGTCGGCTCCATATGGTCCAAATTTACGTTGAAGCAATTACATTACTGTACGGGGACCAAACGACCGCAAACGTGTGGATAATTTAAGGAAATGGGAAAAGGCAAAAGTCAACGGTCGAGTTTTGGCAAAACGAAAACAAACAAAACCTGAAACACTGAAGTTGGTTGGGGGAAGAGTGTTATTTTTAAGCCGTATTCCCATGGTTTTACATGTTCACGGTAAACTCTGACTACTTATTTCGAAACCGAAAACCACTGTACTCTTCAAATGTGTTTGCAAACGAACTTGTTCGTCACCTCGTAAAATCCACATTTGCCATCTTCATACTCACCACTCAACATGAAAAAAAACCCCCAAAACCAGATGTACACCACTTCGCTGCAATCTGTTTCTCATTTGCGCTTTATCCGTCGTTCAGAATGCAATTAATGACGTTTGCGGCCGTGGCCTAACGGGTGAAAGTGATTTCATGCCAATTTCTTCCTGCCCCCTTTCGAGGAGGTGATATTTCAGGCACAGATTCGTTGCATTTTGCCTTCCATGTGGTAAAAAAAAGGCTCACGAACGCACGCCGCGTGTGAAGTCGTTTTCGTTTGACAAATTTTTACGAGCACATTTTATGGCCCTGCAGGCTCGAGGATCCCTTTGACACCGCGGAGGGCGCAGAGAGTGTTATGGAAGGTGACAAATTACGCCTTCTGAGGTGACAGAAGGCCATGCTCCGGCGAGGACGCGTGTTGCCGGGGATGTTGAAATTAATCCGTCAATAACTCATCCCATTTGATGAAGCTGAAGCCTTTTAAATAATCGTTATTCATCCGGTTTGAGTGACTCTTTTCATCATACAAAGTTATGATTTTTTTTTTCAATCTTACAAATAAAAAGCAATGTAAAATAAATTTGACTGAAACACCGCTTTTAGACACAGGTCCATCACAATTGTAATGTGTATTTCCAGGGCTTGTGACTATTTAATTTTGAAAGCTTTTAAATCAGGGTTTCCTTTTTTCGGTTGTTTTGCGCTCTGCTCTTCTTTTGTACAAATTATATTAGTTTTTCAATTTCCTAGCATAAGCTCTCATTTTTTCTCTTCCGGTTTTCATTCGGAACATTTTTGCAACTTTTTTTTGTTCCTTTTAACCGTGTTGCCACTTCACACTTGCGTGTGTTTTTGTTCTACTATAAATTGGTCAAGTGCAGTACTCTGTGTGTTTGCCGAATGTGGGGGGCGTATATCGGGGTTTTTGTTTAAATCCCGGTATGATATTTTGTCCTTTTTTTCAATCTCGTTTTGCGCCAACGGGGTCAACCGATGATTTGCCATCAAAAGAATTTTTCTATTTCAGCCCGGACCCCGAAAACAAAACCAACCAACCGTCTCCCCCGGTTTGTTCAATTGTTTCTAGCCGTTAATTGAATGATGCACCTGTCGGAATTTTCCTCTTTTCCAACATTCTTTTTTGCATTTCCGTCGCTCGCGGAAAGCTCGTGGCGTTGGGAAAAGTAAAACCAAAAACAAAAAACGAGGTGTGATGTTTGAAAAGAATTCTATGGATTTGCAACCATATTTTTGTTTGGTTTGTCCTGCATGGCGCGTTTTAAATCACGACCGACATAATCATTCCCAGGTTTTTTATTTGTTTTAAATTTGTTGTTGCATCATCTTTTCCACCGTATGTGCATCTGCATTTTCTATTATCATTTTTTGTGTGTCTGTTTGCGATAGTTCTTTTTTGTTTCTCCCACCCCTCCCCTGCACTATTTTTTTGTTGTATGTTTGTTTCGCTTACCAACACCGTTCGCATCGATTTCCACATTGGCACATTGGCGGAAGCAATTCGCACCGGATGGGCTTCGATGGGTTTGGCTGGAAAAATGCGCGTTTGCGTGGATATAAACAGCCGGCCGGTTTTTTTCTCTTTCCTGTAAATATAAAATATCCATCCTCTATGTGAACGAATAAATTCCAATTAGAAAACGGATGGGCTATTTGTGTTCGTGTGTGACCGGATCCATGGTGTCTATGTGTCGATGTACGAACGATCAATCGTCATCGGATCAGGATCAACAAAAAAAAATCCTAGTGCTTTACAAATGCTCTCAAACTGAGTCAGAAAAAAAGGTACACTGAATAATATTATTTTTCCAATTTTGATCCGCACAATCACATAATATTAAAGTGAGACTTTTTCCCATTGCATACCAGTGGACACACCACGGGAATTGTATAGGGGATTTATATTTTTCTGGATAGAGTATTATTTGCAGATTGGAATTATTCTAAAATTTCCTTCAAGCATAAGTGATTCCACAAAGTTGACTTTGCACAAAAACAACGAGAACTGGAGCACCGGAGGAGCAAAAACAAAAAAAAACAGCTCGGCTCGAGATTCTAGAATTTCCATTTCAAGAAGTTTCCGTTCCAAACTCGCGCACCCGCGCTTCTCCGTACCCGAAACGCAGTCAAAATAAGCAGTCGTCTCGCGTGTCACCCACCGGATTCCACGAAATGCAACGATTCGGCGGAAAGTGCACAAGTGCACGGTGCGATGCAATTGTTACCGACGCCGGACAAATTATCACCCCTCGGCGGGTGGGGGTTTTTGGGGAGTGGTCGAGGAAGGTGGAAATACGAGGCGCCTGTTTCACGTGAGACCGACGTGAACACCAAAGTACGCCCAACCGGGTTCGGATGTCGTTTCGAGAAGAGTTATCTCGCACACACCGTTTAGTCTTTTGCGCGCCCTGCCAGCACGTTGGCGGATGTTCCCGTTGGGCGGGGGTTGGTATGCTCGGATGTTTTCTAAACAACACCACCCACCCGGAGGGGCGCGGTGTCCGAGTCCGAAAAAGTGCAGCATACACAAGACTCCGAGCGCCAAGATGAAGCCATGTGTGTTATGTGTCCGGTGTTCACCTCTGATCTCGAGCTCATTTTGCACTTTATTGTGTGCGGAATGGCAAAGAGGACGTGAGACGTGTGAGCAAACTTTAGATCGGCACACACATGCACACACGCGAAGCGGATGCGGATCAACCACCGATCGGCCATCAAATGTCAGCGCCATTACGAAATGCCAGCTTGCGTAGCCGGCTCGTTTCGCGCCCTCGAAGGATGATGGAGTGCCGCCGGCCGCTCACCTACCGGCCCGCGACCTCGCGGTCGTGGTGACCTTTTTGCGCTCGCTTAACTACTTTTTTTGTACCAAACGTATTTTTCCCTCCGCCCGACTTTTTGCCCCGTTCTTTCACGTGGTTTCCACGCTCCTTTGCGATCCGAGGCGGCACCACGCGATGACACGCGCGTTCGACGATGGACGACAGGAGCGGCCCTTGCGATCTTCGGACAAAGAACAGTCCCTAGGACGAAGCCGAGGGAAGCATAAATCGAAGGAGCAAAGGGAAGGGATCGGACGCTTGTTGCTTGCGCTAACCGCATTGCATTGAACCGCTGCGGTGCGTTGCATTACTGCAATTTTAATCGAAAATGCCTGCCTAGACCTTCCCAACATGCCTTTCTTCCCCCTCCACCCCACCCCACCCTAGGACAGGAGTGTTGGCTAGGGTTTAGGGGAGTGTACGCGAGTTTCATAAATAATAAATCTGACCTTAAAATATTAGGCACCGCATCTTGGGCCCCGGGGGAAGGGGCGAACGGAATGAAATCTTGCAAATGGCGAAAAGCGACCCGCATTATGCTTTTTCGTCCCACGTTCGTCCTTCCGATCGGCTCCGTCGCAGGCGCGCGCAACGAAGGAAAGGATCTTCTGCGAGTGGATTCAAGATTGCGACGAAATAATTTAGCAAGCAGACGAGATTTGACAACGAAACGGGTGAACCAGCTTCACCAGCCTGGGATGGGGAGCGCGGAATGTTAATCCCATTGGTCCAACCTGGACCAAGGGTGGTCGCCTGCCCAAATGTCGCCCCAACCGGGTTTCCACCCGCCGGTTTAATTATGAAGCACGAGCGTCATCACTTTTTGCGTCTTTGAACCGGCGTGCAATCCGATCCTCCCCGGGGAGGCGCGAGAACAATTCGGTCTCCAAGTCGCTTCCTCTGGGACATCCGGGGCCTCGAGAGCGGTTCGCCGGTTGGGGTGGAGTGGGCTGTCAACAATTATTGCCCCGGGCGACGGAGAGGAGAAGAGAGTGAGGTTTGTGGGTGCAAGGATGCGACGTCAGCCAAGCGTCTTTGGCTAAATGCCACGGTTAATGCGCTACCCATTATCATTGTTGTTCCAACAGCGGGGTGGACACAACGTTGCAGATGTGTGAGTTTTTGTGTGCGTGTGAATTAATTAAGATACGAGTATCCGCAAATACATGCCAGTAGGATGCAAATGCTTAGGATAAGAAAGTTGCAAATGTTGCACGAAAAAAGTTTTGTTTTGTAACATTATGGGTTGATGACAATTCAATACTGTATTGGTATTTTTTTCTAAAAACTGACGTATAATTGGCAAGAAGCAAACGAAAAACCATTAATAAAATTTTCATCTGATTTATATTAAGGTTAAATTGCACAAAGAACTTATGCAAATAAAAGTAAAACGATTAAGCCCTTTTATATGGAAGTAACGTAAAGATACGAATTCAGCTTTCATGAAACTTTTGATTGCCCAAGTATTTAGTTCTCGATCTAACACAATTTTGATCTCGAGCTTTAAATCACCAATTTTGCACACATCGTCGGTACTTTGAATTGTAAATTATTTGTTTTTGATTTCGGTTTTTCACTTCTTTTTGTTGCCTTGAATTTGCTCGTAAGATTGCTACACTAATATTGCGAAACGAACTTCATGATTTCATAACCAAAGCAATATTTTTAAACATGCATGCACAACATTTAAAACTTTTTTTGACCTTCTTCTATGTACAATGTTTCTCGGGGTGATTTTTTAAAATTTCTTATGCTTCTCTGTTTTATTCATTAAATTGGATTGAAATTGTTATGCTTAAAATTGATGCCAAATGCGAGTTGTTATTGATACTAAATTATTTGAACTTTACTCTTGTTTTTATTTATATGTTCACCATCAATGCTCAAAGGCCAGTGAATTTTCATCTAATACATTTACTAGAAATACAATTCTGTCAACAGCCGATCACGGGATATAAAAACAGGGTAATTTAACAAATTAAGAGAATATGCTCTATTATGTTTTGATTCAACATCTTAGGATATTCACTATTAAAAACATGTACAGTTTTGTTCCTGCTGAGGAACTGTATAAAGAAATCCAAAAATGTAGGAAATAGTGTTTTTCATTATTTCTTTCATTATCATCATATTCAAACCAATAATTGTTAAAGCCAATCTACATATGAATTTGAGGTTTTATGCACAAGTATAGTATGGAAAAACAACACCCTTTACTCGTTTGTATAACAACATGGTGGACCGCATCACGGATAAAAGGATTTCAAAAACCATTATCAGACGAAATCGATACATTATCCAAAAAACGAACACACGCTCGGAGCGACCACATACGAGCGATGTCATCAAATTTTCATAAAAACACACCTTCACTAATGCACCGCCGCGCCAAAGGCGGGGAAGGTTAATGAACCTGCCGAACTTCCGCTCGGTTTACCACCCTCCCGAGGCTCGGAGTCCCGCAGCCAACTCCCCCCCAGCCCCTCCCCGCATCGCGACGCGGCAAAAGAAGCCAAATCTTCGAAAGTACACCGTGTACGTGCGACACGTTGCTTCCGTGTGTGGAAAACCGACGTCGCCCGTCGTCCTCGAATGCATTCCATTCGATGCAACGACTACCGCTCCCGCCACCACAACATCTTTCATTCTTTTTTCCTTTTGCCCCCAGTCCTGGCCCGCTTTGTGCCTTTCGCCGTGATTGAAAACTGCGGAAGGAACTTCCTTTTGGGACGGTCCTTCCTTTTATTAGCTCAAAAAAGTGCATACACGGTGCACCGTCGCTTGCATGCGCCCGAGTCCTTTCCCTCGGTGCCTTTTGCGATCGGGGATTTCTGATTCCACCGTCTCCCTTCCGCCGTCCACCGCGCTCTTATGCAACTGCTGCATCCGTGTGCATTTAGCACAGAATTTGCATTTCTGTCACCAGCACGCACACACAAACACAAACCGAGTGCAAAGGTATGAGAAGCAAAAAATACAGCAAAGGGTCCACTCACACACACACACGCGCTTGCTTCACCTATGCAATCCACACTGTTTGGGATGCAGTTTGCCGCGCAATGGAGAAAAAAAGGTAAAAAAGTAAACCGAGTTCTCATCAAAATTTTAAACCAACACCAAGCCCTTCGTCCCGCTCGAGACAAAACCCTGTGTGTCCTATGCACCAGAAGGAGGAGGTGGAGAGAAGGCGGAGGCGAAAGAGACAACACACACAAACATACCTTAAAGGTATGGTGTCCTTTTAGGCAGCAGTCTTCATCGCCATCGTCGTCGTCGTCGTTGTTGTATCGTGGCGCGATTTCGTTCCACCGCCGCTCATTAGCCCGTCCGCCCAAGGGTTGACGTTTCGTTTCCGACTTGCAGCGGCCTCGGACTCGGATGCACTCCCGCATGCAGAAAAGTGCATCGCCGAAGCGCGCGCGAAAGGACCGTTGCCGCAAACACGAAAAAGGACGAATTGTCGTCGCCGTCTCCTGATCCGATGTGGAGAACCGGGACACACATTTTTACTTCTCGTTCCACAATCCACAAAAAAGAACCCCTCCCCTCCCCCCGCCTTGTGACCCTTTTTTTGCCGCCCGCTCTACAGTCGGCTGCACAAAAGGTGCTACACCCCACGCCACGGTGGAAAATTTCGAGCGTGTGCATTGCGTACGTGTTGGTGATGTGGGGGTTTTTGTGATTTTTTTTTTTGCTGAACAGGAGCAATGGTTTTTGTTTTTATTTTTCGATGGCTGCATAAATTACACACCCCCTAGCCTCCCCCTTTACCCTTCCCCCTTGAAACAAACGAAAAAACAAAAACTACACCATACCACAAAATGCATTCCCGAAAAACGGCACATCGGGCCCAACATATGCACACTCCGGTACGTCTGTGCACATGCATGTTAGAATGCATTTTTCGGTAGCACGAAAGCAGCAAGCACCGTCCTCGTACTTCCGTCAGCCAACCCTCTCCCCATCCACCACAGCGTATTACAATCGTTTCAATGCACCGAAAATGCACCAACATGCTCATTACCGTCCTTCAAACCCTCGGAGTGGTAAAACCACAAACTGAAGGTTCGGTTTTGTGTATGCGTGTCAAGGGAAATCGTTCGCTTTTTTTCCCTTCATGTTTTGGGTATTTTTTTACCGTTGGTGGTTTTGATTTCCCGTGCCCGTGTTTCCCCACCGAAGGTTATGGGGTTTTTCGTTTTCCTCCTTGGGGAATGAACGCCGGGAAACTTTCGTCCCAGGAAGGTGTGCTTACTTTTCCGCTTTCCCATCCGGGGCTTGTTTTTCGCACACTACTCTTTGATATTTCGATAACTGCAGCTTAAGATGTCATTTACAGTCGTTTTGAAGTTTTACGGTAATAATATATCCTTTGCTATTTACTTTTGATGGTTTTTACGTTGTTCTCATAATAACTCCCTACATCTTGCAACTTTTGATGTTTACTATGGGATTTTTATATTCATTTTTGGATAATCCAAATCAAGACTTTTCATTAGAAATCACACAAAATCTCCTCTTAGTTGAATTAATCCAAATGGATAAATACTCTTTTCAATCTAATAATTTACAGCGAAAGAGTGTAAAAAATTCTGGTCTCATGTGCCTAAAGTTATGCACTTCTCTTGCAAACTTCAATCAGAGAAAAAACCTTATCCACATATGCAAACACACACACACCCATCAACGTAGTTGTTGTAAACGGCAAGCACTGAAAGTAGCATGCGCCCGCTAAAAGATGCCGCCGTCGACGTCGTCGTCGTCGTAACCGTCCGTCTTGGGCAAATAGATGTCGGGCAGGGATGCGGTAGGGAAGATGGGCCGTAGCAGAGCCTCGACCTACTAGATCTGGTCAGTCGGCATCGGGTAATGTTCGTCCGGTCGGGGCTTCTGTTTGCGTTTGCCGGGGATGCGGCAGGCGACGAGGGGCTTCCCAAATGCTACTTTGCATACCCGCGAGGGGTGACGGGGGCTGGGGGGGCTGGAGATAAAAGAGGGGGAAAGCCGTATCATTCGGGCCCCTTTCCTGTGCGAACCGAAAAGGCATCGAATCGGCTGCAACACGCACGGGGAACGATCCAAACCCCGGTGCGAATGCACCGCGAAAACCGGGGCGATGCACAAAAACTGCATCATGCAGAAAAATATATGAGTTCGGCTGCACATTCACACACACACTCGCATGAAGCGCCCAACGTGGTGTACGAGGGATGAAAGGATGCCGTGGGGAATTCGGCCACGGACCGGGGGGAAAAATGGGAATGAAAAACCCAACATTTGGTTCCGAGGAGAAAATGCACCGAAAGATGCACTTTGGAGTTCCTTCGAGCATCTGCTCGCTCGTTCTCGCCTTCCTTTTCTCGCTCGCACGTACGCCTGTTTGCTTTTGGTGTGAGTACCTACGTTCGCACCGATAAAAACAACACACGGAAGAAAACTTATTACCAGAAACCGGGCTGGGTAGGATAAAGAGTGTGTAAATGGTGAAATAAAAGAAAGGGACCAGAACGGAGCAAGGACAGTGACATACGGCTCTAGGATTACGACTTCCGAGCTGTGACCTTTCGTCGCAAGAAGTTAACTATACTTTCGGGGCGTTTTTACCTTCCGACGCAGTTTGTAAACCGGTCGAAAGTAAATGTCAATTGACTTGTTATTTGTTGTGTAGTTTATCGTTTCATATGGAGAGCGGAATTTGAAGGATTTAAAAATGTTATACAATGTTAACGTAGCTCCAAGCTAAATCGAACGATCGATACCTCGAAGACCTCCCTCGTAGGAGCCGATAATCGATTCGTACAACAAATGCAACACCCAGCAACGGTTGAGACTAAACCTGTTAGATTTCACAGATCGTTGACGAAATTATTCAACCTGTCCGTGCAGTAAGCGACAAAATTACACAAACTGCTGGCCCTCAACTGTGGTAAAAAGTACGAACTACGGGCAGATATAATTTACTTTTTGTTTCGTCCAAGTGGAGACTGCTGGCTGCTAACTTCAATTAGCGCTGCCATCCAAATTATTTCAGTCACAGCGACCATCCCCAGGTTCCTGTTTTTGACAGACTCTGCACGTGGATCGGCCCCACACCGGAGCAATTGCGGTGTTTCGGACTTTCATTAGGTCCAGTACACATAGGAGTGTCAATTGTTACTGTTTTCAAGGGCTTGTCCTGTTGTCTTTTCGCTCCTCGTTGTGCAATCTACTGGCTATTGGTATTTGTTGGCTTTCTCAACCACCCTGTGGTTAGTCGATTAAAGAAGCGATAAAGAAGCTATCTTTTATTGAATAAATATAACACATCGTGTTTCTATGTACATGCACAGCTTGATAAAAGATTTGAACCTTCCTATAACAACCGTTAACAAATCATTACCTCAAATTAATTTGTAGAATCTGATTCACTGTAGTGATGTTTTTATACCTTAAAATTAATGTAAATAACTTTTCTAGGCAGAATTTGGCATATTAAAAAGATTACATACCAAGAATCCAGATAATTTATTGAAGCTTGCAATTTTGGAAGATGTGGTTTTTGGAGAAAGCTATTAAAACATTATTGAAATACCTCACAGCTGTATAAATAATAAATGATAAGCACTATATGACCAATGAGATGAATTAATATGTAAAAAGTGAGATTTTTCTATGTTTCATCCTATAAAAAATTTTCCAAGAAAGGACAGACTTTGAGAACGACTGTAAATTAACAAAATAAGTGTTATGGCTCTATTGACTATCAAAAATGGTTTCCAAATATGTGAACTATTTGTCGGCATGCCATCAGGTTCAAGTGCAAAATACATTATTAATATTAATATTTGTAAGATCATAGTTTAAGCTGGAAAACCCACGACAAAAGATCAATCGATCGTAGACTTCTACCATCGCTAGCCCCGGCTGTGTGTGCGTGTTCAAACTAAACAATTTCTAATCTCGCTTCCAATATGGCTCACGTCACAAAATTCACCCAATCAGAAGGCGTGTTTCAACAACCAAATTTTTCGGTTCTCTTTAGGGCTCTTTTCGCGTTTTCTAAGCCCCTCTCGAAAACCAAAGGCACAAAAAGGAACACGAAACAAGCGTTTTGCCCCTTCCCTTTTGATTGGGAAGTCATGATGGCGATCAAGACGTGTACGCTTCGTTCGGGTGACCATCTTTCTAAACAAACGCACCTCATCTAGTGCCAGCAATCTACATCGTACATTTTTTTTTGAGCTATCTTCGTCTCGTTTCATTTTCTGGTGATCGGTTTTGTTTTGTTCATTTTTCAATTGGCAGGCTGTCTGATGAAAATTATAACGTTTTTTACTTTCATTGACGCATGAGGTTACAAGCATAGTGAAGGCGACTTCATTTATTTCTATTTATCACTGTTTTTCTGTTTCTAAGGGCTCCAATTTAGTTTGGAAAAGATCTCCGTTTACCACGCCAACGCCTACTGTTGACTAATGTTGACTGAACGCCTTGAGCGTTATGATCATGTAACGTGTTGTAACGCTTTGTTACGCAGCAGCGTATAACAAGTTAGTTTACTTTATTTTCGACCACTTTTTAGCGGGATGTGTGAATTATTTACTCAAATTCCAATGACATGTAATTCGATTCCGGGCGATAAATCGAACGAGCCTCCGTGACTCACCCACCTTGCCTCGTGTTGCCCCGCAAAACGGGCCGTGCAATCACTTGCTTCGTATACACTTTTTTCTCATGTTTAACAAATTGCACCTGCACTGATGCAAATGACAGCGTTGTTCTTCGTGTGTTTTAATTGTCTTTTTAGGATTCCGTTAACCACCGCAAAAGTCGCACCTTTTCCCTTCTGCCCTTTCCCGCGCCACCCGATTAAGCATCGGCCGTTTCGTGGAAGAAAGGTGCCGAAAGTGTAAAAAGCGTCGATTATTGACAAACAAGATTTCGAGGAAATGCTTGCTCCACTGCAAAGGTACACCCTTCCCAAGTCGGCAAGTCAACGCCATCGCGTTCGGCGTGGAGTTTTTCTTTTCTTTCCCGTTTGTTTTCGGTTCCCACCGAACCGAAACGAAACCCACCGAAAACTGCCTGCCGGAGTTTTCCCGGAATGAGCCAACCACTTGAACCCGATTTTGCACCAACCCTCGACTTCGCCACCCTCCGCCGGGGGTGGTTTTCCCGGGGCCGGTCGGGAGGGCGACGCCGGAATTTGGGCCAACAGCCGAACAAGAGGCCTCAAAAAAATCGACACGTCTAGACATGCCTTCTCTCCCGCCCCACCCTACCGCTCCCATGGGGATGGGATTCTTCTCCGGTGGCCTCTCGAAAGTGTGTCTCCCCCCGTCTTATCTTGGGCTGCCTATTCAACGCGAAGCGAGAAAGAGAGATCCAGAAAAGAGTCCTCCTCCGAGCCGAACGTGGGCTTCGGATGTGTGACAATATGAAATGGGGATGTTGTACGATTCTTGCGTGCCTTCACTTCCCCGCCACCATTCTCATCTTGACGCGAGCTCATGACGCGTTTCTACTCCGCGTTTTATTTCCTTTCAACGAAAACAGACACAAAACGCCACATGATCCTCCGACAAGCGGTCCAACAACCGACTGGTTCAAACTTCGGCGAGCGATGGAAAAACAACAAGCCGACGACGGGGAAGAAGGAAGACGACTATTGGCCCTGAGTGTGTAGCCTTCCGATGCAACGACATAATCAGCGCCATTGGCGCTGCTATCGCGTTTTCCTTCATTTTATTTTATTTTTCACTTCATTACAACGAGAGGGGGCAAGCGACGAATGCATCGACGAAGCGAATTGAACCGAATGAGACACGGCAAGATAAGAAGATCCTTCGATCTGCCACCGCCCCTGAACCGTACCGCCCCGCCCCGCCCCGCCCCGGGATGGCCCTGAAGGCGAAGGTAGCACGTCGTCGTCAAGTTGCGCTGGTCAGTAACCCGACGCCGGGACGCTCCGACGGCGCTGAGGACGCGGACAGCCGTCGGAGTGGGAACGGTTTTATGATGCAATTATCACCTCCCCGCGCGCCTCCTGCCACCCATCTCCGGGCAGCTCCGTCGGTCTGGCCTCACATCGAAACCGACCCGATAGATTTAACGATTCTCCATCTATCAGTTCGCATTGGTTTCGGTTCGATACGGTTGATTGCCTCGGCGCTCCGGCCAGCGACACTGGCCAGAGTCCTCCAGCTCGAATCTGACCGACGACGACAAACGCAGCGCTCGGGAAACCGGGAACAAAAAAAAACGACATGATTGTGGCGGCCGCGTGGATCGTGTTTCACTTGAACTTCGACGATTCTGAAGATGTCGCTGTTCGTCTCGGTCGAGCTGGAAATGGAATGCGACAGGGCGGTTGGATTTTATCTACTCTAGAAGGACAGAACCTATCTACCCATGCCAATGAAACCACAGGTTTGGTATTGACACCGAACAACGGTTTCTTTCTACAAAAATGCGTAGATTTTTTTTATATTTTGCAGAAATCCTATTAGAATAATTCTATTTGCCTTAACAAGACCTCATAGGTTTAAGCAAACAATATTTACATGCCTTAATCATATCAATATCAAGCGACATTCATTGGACAGTTTTTCTTTTAAAGTGGATCGGAATGATCCGAAAGCTATTCTTTTGTAAATGTGTTTTATATTAGCAAAGATCTGTAGAACTTTTCTTTAAATAGTGTACAATTTAAAACGTAATGAAATAACCAAATGTTTTTTCACAATACCAAATATTTCATCTGCTTTTTGATTCATCTTTTTAACATAAAATTCGCACTACTTCAGATCCTTTCTTCAGAAATCAAACGCAATGTACATTTACATTGGTCAGTTCATTTTGCATCCTAGGGTTGTTTTGTTATTTTGTTTTTTTTTTTTTTCAGAGAGCTTTAATACTTTTCCAAATATCACATGCAAAGTACTATGACATATTTGATCGTTTGTTTATTGAATGCTCGATTCTTGAATTTAATCCTGAAACCCCAGCTTTTTCTCATTTTTAAAACTTTGCCTAATTCTGTTGCTTTTTAAAAGAAAAAAAATATTTTGTTGTAGATTCAGCCGTTTAATTTTCGTCATTATTTACAGTAAGTTCTAGTAACCAAATATTTGAATATCGATTTCTTTGATTCGTTTTTACATCCAAATGTTCCGTACTTCAATTGTCAAATGCATTCGATTCGAGGGTAACTTTTATTCCAAACTTTGCCTATGCTGAGCCTAATGAACCAATATCCCTTGTGAGAGTTGTAATAGAATTGGGATGTGTACGGGCTAAAAAAGCCCCTCGTCAGCTTCCCTCCCTCCAACCCTGTGCTTCCGCCCGCCGCACGAATCGCTTTTTGTTGCACCGAATTGGGGCAAGTGGGCGTCCAGAGTGGTTTCCTGGCTGCCATCAAGATGGCAGATTCTGCCAGCGAGGTTCCCTTCCGGCAGGGCAGGCGGTTTCGAGTTTCACGCTTCAGCCTCCCGCCCATCGTCCCGACCACCACCACCAGGGTTGGCTCCACCGTCGCCAGCGTTCACGATGATTCCCACTTTTGACACTTGCTCGTTGGCGCATTCCTTGTTTTTCGCCGTCTTCGCGCTTTTGTGTCGCTGTGACGCTCATCGACGCCGCTGCTCGTCCTTGTGGCCTCGTGCGGCTGGCACACCCACGCATTACAGCACACATGCACACACACGGCATCTCCAGCGCATTCGCTTTTCCCACCCTCCTTCACGGTCCTAAGTGGCACTTGTTTTCTGGCAGGCGAAAATTTTTCACCAAGCCACCTCACAAGAGCCATGAACCACTTGAGGCACCCGAAAGGTACGCGGGGAAACGGGCGAAGGAAACAAAAAACTGAGATGACGACGAAAAAAAGCGCCTTGCCTGCCTTGCCAGAAAAGCAAGATGCTGCGTCGTTACGATGCGGCTTTTTTCGCAACGAGCTCTAGAGCTGCCAACCCGTAATAGTGCACGAGGATCGGTGTTCACACACGAGTTTAGAAGTGTGAAGCAAGAATGGTGCTAAACTGGGCTCACGGACCACGGCCAGGGGAGGGTCAGGGTCAGCGGGGACAGGACCATCCGTCCGAATCCGGTAGAAAGCGGACGCAGACTAGCAGCTTCTGTACAAGACGGCAAATTAATGAAAAATCACGTTTGCTGACGTTCGCTACCGATGGAGAGTTGTTGCATCTGACTTTTCGGCTACGTCTTTCGAAAAGCCCCGTTTACGCCTTTGCGTCTCGTGAACGACTTTTCTTAAATTTTATTGTTTGAAACTGACGACAACTAGCAGAAGAAGTGGATCTTACTCCATATTCTCAACGTTTTAATTTATTTCAATCATTCCGTGCTGGTGCTACTGTATGGAACAAGATAACGAAAACTCGTCAAACTTTCTCACAAGATGATTTCAATGTTTGACATACATTATTCATTTTTTACTAGTTCAAATACAAATTGCCGTGGATCTCATAAGCTAGTTAAAAAATATAACATTTCATTTTCTATCAGTTTTTTCAGGCAATCAGACCATTTCAGATATTTTCATCTTTAAATTTCAGCTACACATATTGACAACTGTAATATTTTAACCAATTTCAATGACACAACTATTCCGAAAATCAATGCTCTATTTTAAGTACGCAGAAATGTCGGCCCTTCACACTAATATAGCAGTGGATTTACATAGTAGTGAGTGTACCCTTTAAGAAGCATAGTTTTTTTTAGTTTTTGAAACTTGTTGTTTTAACAAATGTAAACAAAAATTATTTTTCTAAAAAAAACTTTACTAAAACAGCATGTCAACGTGTTCACAAATTGGTTGTAGAATGTGGTTTTCGAAGACCAAAAGCATAAACTATCCTTCCCAAAGGATACGCTGTTGTAATTACTAAAGCATATTTCGATATAAGTTCACTACTGAAGAGCTAATGAGGATTGCAGCTGTTAATCACAATATGGGTGACGTTGCAGTCAACATGATATGAGAGCGAGTTTGATGAAATTTCCATTTTTAACAGACAAATAGACTTCTATCGTCAATGTTCACGAGTGTCGTTGCTTCCCTAACCCTTGCCACCCTTCGTTTCCTTCGCAGAGCAAAGCCACGCTTGTCGCCGATCGGCGGACGGAAAACGTACACCGAGGACGGGCTGCGGAACGCGCTGCAGGATATCCTGACCGGGCGTCTGGGGACGCGTCGGGCCGCCGTCCAGTACGGGATCCCGCGCTCGACGCTGCGCAACAAAGCCTACAAGATGGCGCTCGGCTACGGCAAGCGCGGCGCCAACGCCCTGCTCGACGACGACGACGACAAGGACTCGCAGGATGGGCTGGACCTGAAGGATGGCGACCTGCTGGACAAGCTGCCCCAGCACGTGCTGGCGGACATGATCCTCAAGATGTACGGAGCCGGTCCCAGCACCCCGCAGCGTCCGCACGAGCCCAACTCGACCCCCACGCCCCCCACCACTGGCACCCCGCCCACGGCCCAACGCGCCACCCCCGAGCCCGGCTCGCTCGAGATGGCCGCCCTAAGCCTGAAGCCGGCCCTGGTGCCACGCCCCCTCCCGCCAACCACTAGCCAAGGCCCCGCCGCCACTCTCGGCCGCACTCAGCACCCACCTGGCCCGCCCACCACCCAGCCCCCGCAGGCGTCCCCGTTGGCCGCGGCGGCCGCCTCGACGCTGCTCGACCCCAGCCTGCTGATGCAAGTGCAACGCGTCATGCAGGTGACGGCCACGGCGCAAACGCAGGCCTCGGGCGAAACCCAGCAGGTGCTGGCCGAGCTGCCCGACCTGCTGCGGAAGCTGATTGAGCAGCAGCAGCAGCTGGCCGACCAGATCAAGAAGGTGAGCGCCACCAGCGGCTCGGGCAGCAACGCCTCAGCAGCGACGACCTCCGCAGGGAACGCGATCCCTAGCCCCGCCCCGGCCACCCCGAACCACTCGGCCCTGGACGCGGCGATGGCCCGATCGCCCTCCCTCAGCGCCGCCCTCAACGCCAACGGAACCGCCCCGCCTCCTCCGACCACCCTCGACCCGTGCTACCTGCCCTTCCTGCAGCAGCTGCAGCAGCAGCACAGCAAGATGCGCACGCTGTCCGCCGGCACGCCCGACACCTCCGCCTCCCTCTCCTCGGAGCCCAACGATCCGGCCAGCGACGACCCGCAGGTCATACTGAAGATTCCGTCCTACGGGCGCGCGCCCGGCGCCTCGCCGGGAGTGGGCGGCAAGAACGGCACCGACCTCGAGCGCCACCTGCCGCACCACCCGTCCCTGGCGTCCCCCTCGCCCCCGACGGCCGCGGCCGCCATCGTCCTCAGCAACCTGGTGTCCGGCTCGGGAGCCCGCATCACGCACCCCTCTGCCGCCAGCCCGCTGCTCAACAGTGGCCCGCAGGGGGCGCCCTCGATGAACCACCTCGCTGGAAGCGGGTCCACCGTCGGGCAGGCCTCCCTGGCCTCCTCCCTGTCGTCCTCGTCCCCGCTGTCCACGCTGTCGGTGGCGTCGTCATCCCAACCGGACCGGATGTCGCTGGCGGCGGGCGGTGGCCCATCGAACCACCTGTCCGTCATCTCGCCGCCCCTCGTCGGGCTGCGCAACAACGTGAAAGGGCACGAGGCGGGAGCATCACCCCCAGCACCCACGACGACCGTCTCCGGCAAGCCAATGCTCTCCGTGAACGAGGTGATCGCACGCAGCATCAGCAAGAATTTCCAGCAGCAACAGCAGCAGCAACAGCAGCAGCAACAGCAACAGCAACAACAGCAGCAGCAGCAACAGGAGAGCCTGCTGAAGCAGCAGATCGAGCAGATGAAGCGGCCATCGATCTCCGTCATCAAGACGCTCGGCGACATCTCGCACTTCGGCAGCGGCAACGCGGCAATGGCGGCGGCGGTGGCGGCGGCCGGCCTCGGCCCGGTCGGCTCGGCGGCCCAGTACGCGGCGGTGGCAGCGGCGGCCGCCGCGGCCAACAACAACAACAACAACAACACGGGCACCGGCGGCAAGGGGACGCGCCCGAAGCGAGGCAAGTACCGGAACTACGACCGGGACAGCCTGGTCGAGGCGGTGAAGGCGGTGCAGCGGGGCGAGATGTCGGTGCACCGCGCGGGCAGCTACTACGGCGTGCCGCACTCCACCCTCGAGTACAAGGTAAAGGAGCGGCACCTGATGAGGCCTCGGAAGCGCGAGCCCAAACCGCAGCCCGGTCTCGATGACCACCATCGGTTGGGTGGAGGTGGACCGTCGTCCGCCAAGGGCTCAATGGACGGGTCCTCCTCGTTGCGGGGCCTGGACAAGGGCCACAAGGGTCTGGCCGGGCTCGGAGGTGGCTCCAGCTCGAAGGGTTCGCTCGGAGGCCTCGGCAAGAACCATCACCATCAGCAAACGCAGCAGGCCGGACAGGCGCAGTTCGCGACCGGTTCCCCCAACGGCGCACTCGGCGCCAAGATGCCCATGCTGGACTCGGCCGCCTTCGCCTCCCAGCTGCCGTACGGGTCGCCCTTCTTCTGGCCGCACGCGGCCGCCGGCGCCTACGGCAACATGCCGGCGGTGGACTTCTCGCGCGGCCAGAGCTCCGGTCAGGCCGCCGACTCGCTGTTCGCCTCGCAGGGGCTGATGCAGCGGTTCCAGCAGGAGGCGGCGGTGGCGGCCGAAGCGCGCCTCCACTCTTCCTCCTCCTCCTCCACCACGTCCGGGGCCGGCGCGGGGCCCGCCAAGCCCGCCAGCCAGAGCACGGCCCTGCCCAAGGGCAGCAGCGTGCGCGAGATGGCCGAGCAGCTGTACGACGGCAGCGGCACCAACGGCGGCTCCTTCCTCGACGACATCATCCGCCACAGTCTGGACAAGAAGTCGGGCGACCTGGCCACCCACAGCGCGCTGTTCGACCAGCTGCTGAAGGGCAACCTGCGCCCGTCGGCCGCCAACTCCGGCCCCGACGACCCAACGCACCCCCTCTCCCGCGCCGCCGGCAGCAAGCGGTCCGCCACGAGCCCCCCGCTCGGCTTCCCCGCCGACGCCATCAAGCGCGAGCGGGCCAGCCCCGGCGCCTCGTCCACCTCCTCCACCGGCAGCAGCAGCAAACCGAGCACGCTCGGGGACCACCTGCACCACCAGCACCTCCAGCACCACCAACACCACCACCAGAGCCCCCAGGCGGACCAGCTGCTGGCCAAGAACGTCGAGAGCCTGATGAAGCTGCACGAGAACCTTTCGTCGATGTCCGCGGCGCACCTTCAGCGGACCGCGATGGAAGAACTCAACGGCACGGCGGCCCCGCCGGGAGTGTCGGACGCGCACTTCTCGGACGGCGACGCCGACTCCGACTCGCCCCGCTCCCACCACCCCGCCAACCATCACGGCCACGGGCGGCATCACCCACACCACCACCAGCAGCACGGGCCGCGAGGCTTCACGGACGACAGCTCATAGGGCCGGCTGCGCGGTGCATCGGCGACCATGCAACTGCGACGACCCATCTGCTGAGCGAGACGTACGTAAGTGAGCGGGAGGTGTGCCACACACACACACACACACACAGCGCGTTCGATGGAGAATCCATAGTTCAAATATTATTCTTATACAGTAAACTCTAACGCCGTAGTCAGAGAGGCGAAAGTGCACGCAGGCCGCGGTTCCGAGGTGGAGCCGGGTCGGTTGCAGGATTTAGCGCAGAAGCCGTTAACGGAGAGGACGAAGTGTTAACAATTTTATCCATTTAAGCGAAGGGAGCAGAGCCCTACTCTCCCTGCGGTTCGTAGGGGGAAAAAGGATTTAAACTAAACCTTCACAGTGAAGCTAGCGACCGAACGGAGAACGGAGAACACAATAAGAATGCAACAGGAAAACGAAACAAAACGTAACCCGCTGAGCGATTGGGAGCTCACGGGGCGGCAGTTAGGCAACACTTTACTATTTCGTCCCCAAACACAAACCATGGCACGAAGAAGAAAGAGAAGAAGAAGAATTAGAAGAGAATACCACACATCGTCCACCTCATCAAACCATTCGCGTCATCGTCTAAGACATTTGCACCCACTCCAAGCACACTGCGAGCACTGATGAGTAAAGACATCAGCCAACCTAACCTCTCGCGGTTAGGAAAAAGGGAAAGCTAAGTAAACCGGACAAAAACGGAAAATCGCGCATTAACATGTAAAACACGTGGAGCAGATAAAACAGAGAAAGATAGAGAAAGATCATATGCATCTGCAAGCACACGCAAACACACACACACAAGAAAATAATGTTTTTGACAATCGACAAGTAGGCTGCAGGAGTCAAGGCAACGGCACCTTCGAAACACTGCTCGCAGGTACCGTTAACAAACACACACACATACCTAAAATAACAGAGAAAAACACCTTCACTACCCAAACCACTACCACCACCCAAACCACTACTACTTCCATGCAAACCTGGAAAATCAGTAACAGGATTTTTAAAAGGAACGAGTAGAAAGTAGGTAAGCAAACGCATTAACGAAATGGGGAATCAGAAAAATCGCGCAAATCAATACCCATATCGAATCGACCACAGGCAAACCGCACCAACACCACCGCACCGCATCCAACATAGCAATAGTCGGCAGACCAATAGGCCAATCGTTTGTCAACCGGGTACCAACCATGTTTGTACACTCCAAACCGGACGCAGTGAGGGTCAAACACATTCGAACATCCGAACCGAACACCGGATTTACACAAACACCGAACCGAACGTTGAAAACACTGAAGTTAGGAAGTTTTTGGAACCCAGTTTTGGCTATCTTTTTTGAGTAGTTTAACAGCACAGGAAGGGAAACGGGTGTAGTCCTGCTATCCGAACGCGATCGAGGACAACAACTTCGAACGGAGTATTGTAAACAATGCAACATACATTCCTCGAGCATTTCAGTGTTGTGTATGGCAGAGTATAAACGGAACAAGACTAGAGCTCGGTTTTTCTTTCGATCAATCAATGGAACCAGAATGGAAGGGAATATTGTAACTTATCAAAAACGAAACAGTAAAATTACCTAAATGTTGTGGCTATATCAAAATTGCAAAAGTATTATCGTTTCGGTAGACGAGCGAACAAAACGAACGTATTACTGGAAGTTTAAAACCAACCCCCAAAAAAAAAACAACAAGCATAGCGATATAATTAAGCGTCAGGGCGTCAATCCTAGCATGAAATCTATTTGGTGTTCAAAATTCTATCATTCTATCAAAACCGTAGCGATCCGTGGCGGCAAAGGAAGGGGATGGCGAGTCAAGAACGTGTGGGAAAATATCAGATCTGTCAGCCACATGTTTTCCCTGGCCAATCGCTCCCCGTACATGTTCCGAATGATCGTACATATTTATATTCATCTTTAAGGCAAGCCGCACACCGCGGGGTTACAGGGTGGCTGTTGAAATTATATGAAAAGAAAGTAAAAAAATACGAAAATCAAAACGGAAAGTATATTAACAAATCACTCTATGTTTCGACGTTTTTACATCTTACTCTAAAACAAAACCAAGCGAAAGTATTGTAAAGGGCAGGAAGCGAAGGCTGCATGGCGCCGATTGAATGATGTTGTGGCGAATCTTATCAAAATTTATCTATACAAAAGCAAAATCCTAACAAAAACATACTAAAATCTAACTCGGTGTTTTTTAAACTAAGCAGCACAGTGGTGAACATTATTGAAGCTAATGGAAAAAAGTGATTTGGCATTGGTGTAACGAGACGAATCGTCAATCGACTATAAAAAAACGAAAAACAGAAATTATCAAAACGTGCTAAAACATCAGTCGAATGAAGGTTGAGCGTATTTTGAGCAAAACGGAAGAGAGAAAACGTTTGCCGGAAACGATCACAAGACACAACAACCTGCGAAACCTGGATTATTCATACAACCCTGAAACCTAGCCCACCCAAAACCAACCAGCACTAGCTTATCATTCCGCGGAACACTTCTCGACATAAACCATCATCACCCTCGGAGCAGAAGCAAAATGTGTGTAACCACAAAACGTAGCAGTGTCCAACAGTAGGGGAGAAGGCGAAAAATAAGTAAGAAATATATTATATGTGTGTGTCTTCACGTCGCGTATACCTCAAACGATAAACAAACAAAACAAACATACAAAATCAACACTGAACGGAAAACAGAAACCCGTGCAAGAATTACGAGCAGAACTTTGGAATCAGTGTGGAATGGAAAATAACTTGTCCAAACTTAGCATAACCAGTAACTGAAAGCAGTAACGAAGAAAACCACGTCACGACAGAAGAGATGATGGACAAATCATTCATTGATGTTAAACAATTTCTTATTGTACCAATTTTTTCTGTAACTAGGAGTTTTAAAATTTAATCATGCTCATTTCAATTCAATTTCAATTTAATTTTTTCAATTGTTTTTTTATATATATTTTTTTGTATCTTATGAGTTAAAGCTTGGTTGATATTATTCAAAAACAACGTTTTGAAGTTTCAAACTCTGTTTCAAGAAAAGTTCAGTCCATCCTTTCTGTCACTGGTAAGAGGTTTGAAAAGCGCCCGGTTTTGATCGTGGTATAAGAACAATGGAAAATAAAGACGAGTGTTGCAAAATTAGTGAAACTTAAAACGATGAATGTTTGATGGAACGACACAAGCAGTTAGGTGCGGGAGAGAGAAGAAGGACGAAAAAATATATATTTATACACTATCTGTGATTGATAATCCAAAATTTTGATGTATATTTTTCTCTAATAATGCAAAAATGAAGAAGAAAATTTAAAATTTAGGAGCTAAAAATACTAGGAGAAGAACCATCGATCGATGGATGACGGTACCGTACCGGTGGAAAACAGGTGGAAAGCTAGGAAGATAAAAAACCGAGACGAAAAATTGTAGATTTTTATGGCGTAAAGAATTGTTGACTAAAGAGTGTACAAACCATGTCTCGTGGTATGGCTTCCAATTACCAACATTGTGAGTCCTACCACCGGAAGTGGGTTTGTTTTCTGTTCTTGTTCCGTTCGATCGTTTATTTCGAGCCTTTTGACCAAACTGAGATTTCGTTATAGCGGATAGGCGAGAGGGGTAGGGTAATGCAAACCAAAAAACATAACAAACAGAAAATGGAAACAATACGCGAAACGTGTGCAAGATGATATGCAGCAGAAACTTATTTTAAGCGACATTTTCCAACCTTTCGAACAGGACTGAGGGCTCGGGAAACTAGGTGCAACGGAGCCCCAGGGTGCGGTCCTTCGATTTTAGTGTTAGTGGAAGCAGTGCAAGCAACATGTAGATACCCGAAAGAATGGCGATGGACGCAGAACCAAACGGAGTGACGGAGTGTGCGCGACAGAGACTGAGAATGCGCATGGAATCGATGCATGGTGGTGTAAAGATTAACGATTGAGACGTGTAATATTGAACGGGGCTGGTCAAATGGAACGGGAGAGTCCGGCCCGGCAACCGGCGAGTGTGTTGATGAAACAAAAAGTGCAATTAGAACGACATAAACGGTAACATATTCGTTATTTATATTGAAGAAACAAACAAAAATAAAACAAAGGGAAAGCTAAACAAAACAAAGCAAACAAAAAATATTAAAGCGAAAACCATTGAAAACTGATGCTATGAAAAACGGCGACAACACCCAAACGAGTCACAGGAGAGAGGACAAACAAAATACATGGAAACAGCATACACACGCGTACACGAAAACATTTACACGGACATGCGAGTCGAAGTGGTAGGTGAAATAAATTTAAATATATAGGGAAAAAATATTTAATTCTATATTTACAAATAAAACAAGAAAAAGGAATAAGACAACTGTCGCGGAAATAATTGAGCTGACCAAACGCGGGTTAGTTGTACGAACGCGAGCTGGCAAGCAAAAACGAGGACCCATTTTTGTGGTTTGAAAATCCAAAAAACTAAAAGCATCTAAAGTGTATGTTAAAATAAAAAACGATACCCAACCGTAACGTAAGTGGAGGTGATCGTAAATCGAGGCCAGAGAACACTATTTCGGTTCATTTCTGTGTTAGAATTAAGAAAAACTGCAAAACATGGGTGTGCAAGGTCAGCAAACGTCACCAATACAACTCCGCAAGGCAAAACAAAAACGTGGGAAAATTATGGTAAAAACCATTTGTGCCAGCTACCAGATAGCTGAAAGGGAATGCATCTTTTGAACAGTTTTGGAGAGATACAAGATTGAACATAAAACGCGAATGAAACGCTCCCGAGTGGACGAACTCTCTCTGTTGATGACAAAGCGAACAACTACCGTGCAGCGTCGTCCTGTTACAACAACACCTTTCCGTTCTCTTGATTTACGACAATTTTTAGTTTTCACTTAAGCTTCCTAGTTTCTCCCAAGACCCGCGTGGCCCGGTGGGGTCAGTATCCTTTACCCAAATATTTATATATTTCCTTTCCGCCATTTCCCTTTAAAATACCCACACATGAAAGCGAAGCGCCCTTCAATAGCGCAGGCGTTAGAGAGTTGAGATGGTAGTTTGATCGTTCGATCGATCGAACTGGCCCGCTCATCGGTGGAAGAACTCAAAACAAATAGCTAGTGCAATGTTTTTTTTTATTGTTTTAATGATGCAAGACATGAACGAATCATCCATGTTTTCCTTTTAACTGTGCTTTAAGTGAACGAAATCAAAAATAACTTTTAAGAATGAACTATGTGTATGAAAGATTAATCAACGAGGTAGAAGCTAAAAGCGGAATAGAAAAGAAGCGAACGATAAGCGGAAAATTGATATATTTTCTTGTATGAACAACATCAACACGGCACGGCAGTGATAAGATTCGACGACGTTCGGAAGAAAGAAAAGTGGCCAACAGCAGGAAGCAATCTCGCTGTACGAGGAGAAAACATTACAAAAGAGACACACCGTTCGTATCGCATTCATGAAAAGCAACAGCTCGTTACAATGATCCAGTTTTCTTACCTATGATTTTGTCTTCACATTGATTCGTTTACTAATACATGAGTTTACAGTTTACCCTCCGTATAACAGTTGACCCAACCGCAAATGCACAGAGTTACAAACAGGTAACAACCAATAGACAGAAACGTCCGAGCGGGACATAAGTCTGGAGAATGTTTCGCACAGAAAAGGATTTCGGAAAAACAACAACCACCACTAAACAACTTCAAACTGCACAACAAAACACTACTCAACAACAACAACAACAACAATTCAGTAACAGGTATTTTTACGTAACAAATGAAGAAGAACACAAGCACACGCACACAACAACACACTAAAGATATTCGGTTATTTTTTGTCATACTTTCAACGATCTTTATGATTGGGAATGTCACGCTTTGGCAAATGTATTCAACACAAGTTCGGAAAATGCAAAGAAAATACATTACGCATCACCGATATTATCTGCAAAAACAAAATCAAAGAACGTAAAACAAAACGAAAAGCTTCAAAATGGTCATGAAAACCGAAAGCACTTATCCGCAGACAAAGAAACAGGACACCAACTAAGTAAAAAAAATCAAACATTCAGAGATCAGAGATGATAACGTTACGGAAATAGAGAGAATTGAGGAACAAAGAGGAAAAACAAATAGCACCACCATCATCACCACCCATCATTACAAATATCAACAGTATCCACCATACTATCTCACCAACCAGCACAACATAACCAAGCCCACCCCCAAAAGTCGTACCATCCTTTCATCCACCCTCCACCTTCCACCCGTCAAACTACAAACATCCTTTAAAAACCAGCCTACGCCGACAGTCGATTGGCATTGTGATGCACCGCGACAAAACCGCACCATTTTTCCACTCCGCCGGGTTAGACCGTTCACCAATTTCAAGAACTCAACCACCGAGTGAAAACTGCTCGCGGTGCATCGCAGTGCAACCATAAACAACAACAAACTTGCAAATAGACAAACATCACAGCAGCTCACTTACAATAGTTACAGCGAACTACAGCTACAATAGAACCGAACTCACAACACAAACATGGAAACAGATCCCCTTTAACCGAAAAGGGGGATTGCAATAGCATGGTAAAATGGATAAAATTTTGCACTACAAACCAACACTTCAAACTCCCAGTTACGGTTATAATAATTATTGCTACAGTGCAGTGGGGAACGAGTAAATTAGTATCCGGTAAATTGACACAGAACCACTCACCAACACTCTCTCTTACACACACACATAAAGACACGCAGCCAGTTCAACAATCAATAGACCGGAACAAGAGCTTTGGTGTGGCCCCGACCGAGGGGCGGGCCGCAAAGCTCGATCTTCACATCATATGATTATTCAATTCAATCACTTATACAAATACATCAGCTTACAAATACTTGTACAATAGCCAGGATTCTAGGATAAGCTCCGTCTTGTCCCTTGTTCACAACCCTTCATACAGATACATAAACACACCAGCGTGCATCCGAGCCCATTGGGCGCTCGGGCACATTAATGTTTAAATTTTGTTACAGTTCTCTTACTAAGCAGTAATAATAACCGTAATCAACGCAACAGCAAATAATAATAGATGAAAAACCACAAAAAAAAAATAATATCCCCCCTTCCTCCCGCATATCCTTGCAAACTGATGATGATCCTCTTACCAGTACAACAGTAACACAAGCAAACTACAGCGATCACATTCAATTCAATACACTGCAGTCTTACAATAGTTACAATAGTAAACAATAAGAGCAACCGATCTGTAAACCCATGTAAAAAAACATACACACACACACACACGTGAAGCAAAGAAGCAAAGCGAGTACAGTTGTATCACAATCGGATGTTCCCCCGTGGGCATGAATGAACAAAAAAACTCCCCGAACGCAACCAACTCCATCGGTGTGCATAAGAACAACATTACCACGAAATAGAAGGAGGGAACAAAAAACCGCGCTACTGTCTGCGGGGGACCATTCGATGCCATAGAAACAATAGCAAAACAGGATAGAAATAACTCACAGAACAAACCAGCAAACAGTTAGTACAGCCGCGCCAAGGCGCAAAATGGATACTTAATAGAGCAAACCATAGATTAACAGGGAAACGAAGGAAAACGCAACTACAAATAGGAACCATCCATTCATGAACTACCATTCTCAAAACTGGAACACAATTGCAGACAAACAAAACACACAAACACACATATAGGAAAGCACACGATCTACAACTTAATGATTGGATCAACGATTATCAAAGGAAGACAAGCATAGCTCACGCAAGCATAGGAAAGCATTCAGTTGGTGACACAGGTTAAAGTAACGTGGCGCAAGAAAAGTGTGCAAGAGTACAACCAATTTTTAATAAAAATAAAATAAGAATACCCAGCAAACGAACCACCAGCAGCAGATTAATACATTTGTCAACAATAACAACAGCAACCAAATGCAAGAAAAGCTAAATGTGGCAAAAGTCTTGTTTTACGACAGCACGCGGACGTTCATAGGTAAAAGGGAAATTGACGACCGAGCATTTGCGATGCCAATGTGAAACGAACGAGCAAAACACACCGGACGGAAAACCCCAATTTCTTCGGCATGCATTTCCTTTAAAATATGTTGCTTTTGATCCAGCAATTCGAATCGAATCAATTCCGGAAGTAGCAATATTGCATTCCGTACGTTCAGGCAGAATAGTTTCGAACCAACTCTTAGTGATAATGAGCTAGGACTAAAAGGGGCCCAGCGTGCTTGGGAAACGATCGTAGGAAATACTGAGATACTTTATATTGAATTTTATATTTTTTTAAATGGTTTACGACTCATCTGCAGCAAAAAGGGCAAACTTTAACCAAGAAGCTGAGTCGAACGTTTGCGATCAGGGGGTTAAGCGGTCAGAGAGAAAGTGAAGCAAACATTGCGGGCGCGAGTTGTTTCCGCGCGAGCGGACGGGACAGGCACTAAATCATGTTTGTAGGCTTAAGGCTAGTTGAATTAGTGTATAAACTAGAAAAGAAGGAAATATCCCAAACATGCGTTACACGCCCGGGCGAGTACTACCAGCAATTGAAACGTGATGCTATTGCATACGGCGGCTCCCGTAATCCACGACGGCGGGAGCGCCTGGCGCAGGCGTGCAGTTGTTGCATAGTGATTTACTTTGAAACTTTTATTAATTTAGTGTCCATTGTTTTTCTTTCCCACTCCCTTTCCTTCTCTCCCTTCTACCACTTAAGCGCTTCTTGCTAACGAAACGAAACTCGTATGCGTCGTGCGAGAACAAAATGGTTGAGTTGTATCTGCCTCCAAATGCGCGTTGACAAATTCCGGGGACGCGCAGTGCGGAAATGGAGGCGCATGGTCGATCAACAGATCGAACAGGTAAAACAGCCTGCCGGTTTTCCGTGTGCCCATAGGAACAGTAGACAAGCAAAACAATAACGTGAGAACAACAAAAGTTAAAATATAAATACACATACATTACGGCGTAGCGTGCAGAAGGACGAGCGAGCTGCAGGAACGTAAAGTAAACTGGCTGCCTAGAAACCCATAGAGATATATACATTAGCAAATAGAGACCCATGTAAAACGCATCAACCCATTCGCGAAACAACTAGCATTAAGTGAAACCGCGAGCAAAAATACATGCTTTACATTGGCACAACAATACTTTAGTTGAAGATCAAGAATACAGCTGACACAAAATACGTTTTGAAACCAAGTGTAGACTTTTTTTTTCTCCCCCTCCATGATCAGTAATTCACATGCGACCGGCTACACATTTTCACCAACACATTCATCCTATACACACCATCAGGGCATCGGGATGGCTTCACTGATTGCAAATCCCAAATTCTTTCCACAATGTTTCGATGGGGACGCGCGGCGAGTTCATGGCAATTTAGACAGAGGAAATAAACGATTTCAAGTGGATTATTTTGGATTTCTCCACCTTGTGTACATCTTTTGATACATGTGTTTACTCGCTAGGAAACGTATAGGTAAAGCTCTAAAATCTAACATACTACCACCAAACACAAAAACACACAAGCATACACACACACACAAAAACAAAGAAATCTACAACAACCAAGTATTTACCACCAAAAATGTGCCAGAGAACGTGCGTGACGGAAACAGACAGGCGCTGCTGTCTGTGGGAAAATCTAAAGACAGTGTACGCCAGGCGCCAATGAACGTGAACAAACAAGCAAAAAAGTGAATCACACAAACTTTTTACATTTGTTACATCTACTGCGCTGCACATTGGTACGAGCGCAGGAAAAGGAATGCACATTATTTTAAAATAACCAGCACCCCTCCCCCCCCACAAGCACACCTTACCGGTAGGTGATCGAAAATGTTGTTATAAAAATATATATATATCATCATCTATCGTACGTTCGTTGGCCGGCTGGAACGATTTCTCGATGCATTTAGTTCATTTTGGGCCGCAAAACTCGTGCCGCAGCCCGTACGATGCCCATATGCGAGCCACCAGCGTAAAAGGCTTGATAAGGGAATAAAATTATTAAACCATCGACACGTGCATCCCAGGTGTGTTTTAGCTAATACTAATGTGAAGCGACTAAAGTGTAAACAAAATTTATCTTTGTATAAACAAACATGAAAAACAATGCCTTATAACGGAAGTAAAAAGAATGAAAATTATAAATTGATTATTCTTACTTGTATTGAGCGAAAGTTTAAGCGATCAGCAGAGGGACATGAGAACAAACATCCTGACTATGATATGACCGACAGGTGGAAAAAGTTGAGATCGTAGCGGAATCGCGTGGATGGACGTAACAGCAAAGCGAGACGTTTACTATAATTACCTACAGCAAAGCAAAGTGTTTCTTTTACTTTAAGTTAAAAATCAATATTCTCGAAAGCTTTTCCAAGAATTGGTTTAATAGGTGTACTAGAGCATGGCATTTCAACAGTTTGAAATTAAATGCTCAAAACATCTTTAACGAAAAGTAAGTGTGAAAATTAGCCAAACGGTACTTACACTTCTTTTGATCTATGTAACAAATTGCCGGGTTTTATTTACTAAATTTTTAAAAAATCGTGTAAATGATAACAACACCGAAACATGGTTTCAAACGTTTTCTGATGGTTAGTTATGCCTATTTTAAACTAAAATTGCGGTAGAAAAAGGAATTGTAAAATGACTATCGATCTAAACGAAACTCGTAATGCCAGCGCCATCCAGCTACTCCCGGCAGGCAGATCAGCTTTCTTTGATTAATATTCATACCATCGGAAAATTGAAAACTATGCTTTATTTGAAAACGCTACGGAACAAGTGATACGAAACATTTAAAACCCCATCGCAATTGGCTAAGGAATTAGAGAAATTAAATTAGTGTTCAATGTTAGAAACAAAATTCAATCGTGATTAAAAGCTGCAATCGGTTTGTCAATAAATTGCCTTCATTTTAAAATGGTTTCTCAGATAGAAACAAAATTGGCGTTGAAAAATCGGCAACTTTTTTTAACTTAGTAAGACTGTGCGAAAAGGGCGTTACGAAACAAAATTGTGATTACAAATTTTTACATTGAGACACACACATGTTTTGAACTGAATATCGAAATTCAAACCAATTATTACTTCGTTCACATGTAGAGGTGCTAAAGTTTTAGAAAATTTTAAATATATTTAATGATCGGCTAGCTTTTAGTCATACTTTTTCAACTCCAATGCTAAGGAAAGCGTGGTCGTCGACCATCCAACACGGTCATGAATCCAACAATTGATAGGGATTTTACATCTGACGAATAGGGTAACTAATGAAGCATTCGAGTGCGGCAGAGTAGGTACGCTCTACCGTATTACCAATATAGAGAAGTCTGTCGTGTTCTGCTGCAGAAATAAGTTTAATTTTGCTTACCTTGTTGCCACTTTTTCGAATAAGCGTTTTGGTTTGTGTAAATAGTAGTAAAAGCAAAGGATCAACACACATACACACACCTTCTACCCGAATGGGAATTTGTTATTTCGTTGTTATCTTCTCTTCGGCCGAACATGTCAACCAAGCTAGAGTGTTACAAACGGCTTTGTGGAACAGAAAAAGAAAACTGTTTATAATTACTAGGGAACGTTGAAAGATTTCTCTTTGTTTTATATACTTGTATGGAGCATGTGGAGGAAGGATCGCTTTTATACAAATTTTGAAATGTAAAAATGTATGGAAAAGGTATTCTAAATTCTTGGGATGGATACAATTTCGAGATAGCACCATGTAAATGTACTTTCTGTCCAAATTACAACAAAAAAGATGTATCAAATTCAAGTTAGAACCTAACATTTTCTGCCGGCTAGTATATGTGCATACAACTTTCCTTCGAAGGGATATAATCGAGGGCTAAAGGTAATCATAAATGCACGACAACAGGATGACAACTTTGGCCTCCAAATTATACAGAGTACAGTGGTCATGGACGAAAACGTATATATTTCATCTCGTGTCTAAATGTGATATTTAGGATATATTGGCTGAATAAATATCAAGAGGTAAACACTACCTGCATAAATTCCGTTTAAACTGATGGAAATCTGTGCTTCTCTACAAGCTACGGGAAAGTGTGTATTGATTTATCAGCTTAAGAACTTAAGACGATCAAAATTTTCTGCATGCCGCAGAGGAAGTTAAGAAAATCTAAATAATAAGAGCGTGTATGGTGTGGTCCAACAAAATTTAGATTCTTCGAGCTGTCAAAAATAAAGGAGTAACGATAATGGAAAGTCAAGCCGCAAGATGAGAAATTTAAAAAATTGCACAGCAAAACGAACAACATGCACATGAAAGTTTCACCAAACTGAAAAGAAGCTCGAATAGTATCAAGCCCATGTTGCACTTAAACGAAAAATTGACATATTTTATTTGAAAACTTATTGCTATACTTTCAATATGTTTATCTTATTTTCAATAACATTCAATCGCTAAATACAATAGAACAGTAAAGGCAAGCATACAATGGCTTATTAAGCACTTGCACAAACATACACAACAATAAAATAATCACACTCTCCACCCCATAGAAATAGCAGCCGGTTCTTTTACGAAGAACCTTCAACATATGATCAGCTACGATCGTAAATAATACTTGATTAGTTTTCCGCTTGTACGATGCTACAATAAAGGCACTGTCATAGCAGATATCATTGGTACGGGGAAAGACTCGTATCAAATCAATGAAATAAGAGCAGATAACACCACTAGATTATCTCAAGCAATAGGCATACCATCAACCAGCAACAGGAAACCAGATACAACAATAGGCTACGAACAACAACCACAACAACAACAAACATCACAACCATAAGCAGAGGCAATTACGTGAAATCGTAATCATTCAAGAACGAACTATATTTAATTTGCTTTAAAGGAGTAGGCTACCGATACCAACTGCAGCGTTAAGTAGCAATCGACAGCTTTCTGTTCATCTGTATTGACCATCAGCCTAAACACAAATCCAAAGCATTCCAATTTCGAACAACTTCAGGTGGCACTGTTAACTCAGAAGCAAAAACAAAACACATTCAGGGTTCATTTTACATTCCCGATCGATGGAACCATACAGGGCACATAATGTAACTCGCGGTGGTATCAGGTGTCTACTCCTTGCAAGAAATACTATTCACCTTTATTAATTGACTGAGTTGAATTTTATTTGAACATAGACATTTTTAAGTCCCGGCTCAATACAGGACGCTTTGATGATTGCCAGCCGGTGACAGTGTCCGACACATAGTTTTGGATATTTCGTTCTTTGACAGTTAGCCACTATAGCTGTCCGCCGACGAACGCCATGTGCTGTTGCATGTTGCAAAACATGTTCGATACTCAACATACATACATGGCTATGAGCATTCCAGACGGAACGGCGTTATTTTATAAAACGAGACGCAATTACAGTTGCCTGTCCAACGGCAATGTCTAAGCTCTGAAGGAACACATAAGCTTCTAATCATTTTTTATCTTTTACTGCATGTATCCGCTATGATTTTCTGCTCTGTTTTTCTTCCATTTATATTCGGTTTTACGATCAGTCTTGAGAACAATAGTAGCTCCCAAGTAATTGTTAATTTTCTAATTTTATTTAACACTATTTTGTTCCTTTTTTCATAGTTCTTTATATACAATTTTAACTCTTTTGTTAGGTTAAGTTTTATCTGTTACTTCGTCTTTTTCCAAATCAAATATCGTTCTTTTCATATTTACTGAATTTAGTTTTCCTAGTACAGTTACCTGTGTTAGCGCTCGAAAGTTATTTTAACGACTTTAGTATTTGTGCGTCTTACATTTTCCCGACGCCAACTACGTTCTTTTCTAGGATCATTACTATTTTGGGCAAAGCGCAAATGAGGTTGAACACCATGAAGTGTGCAGCACGTTGCCACTGAAAGCAACTGAGAACCGATGCTAACTACCGGGGGTCGAGCCAAACGAGAGCAAAAGAACATTTTTGCTGACTCAACGTGCAGCATGCACTAGAGCGCGGAGGAAAACCGCGAAAGGAAGACAAATTTAAATGTGCATAACAGTAAACAACAAAACACTAAGAACATAAAACAAAACAATACACATTAACACAATTACACACAAAAAGACTCCACAATAGCGATAAAGTAAGTAAATACAAACTGTCACAGCAAACAAGAAAGAATCCATGAAGCATCATACTAAATGCAAAACGTGCAAACGGATAAGGTTGAGGCGGAAAAGAATCGAAAACCACACATACGCATACACACATTGATCCCAGAACAGCTAGACGTACTCCAGCGCGAGTGGCTAATGGGTGTTGCAAAAAAGCAGCATAAGAAAGCATACAAGCATCTAACAGCACGATCACGTTTAGGGGGCAATGAAAGCCAGAATTATTAGCAACTTCTGCGCAAACGCGACAGAATGCAATCAGTGTGCTTTTCCACCAGTAAATCAAGTTGGTAGAATATTTAACTCTAAAACAAATCATATGATCGTACAGCATGCAAAAGAGTTCGAACGTGGCATCCATGTTGCCGTCGTCGCTAACTAAGGGTCGCTTGCCCCGCGTGGGTGAACGAAGCAGAACGTTATTGTGTAAATAGTACCAGGAAACGAACACTATCGAGCAAGGATCATCTTTTCTTCCGTAGGAGAGAACAGAAATCGCTTAAAAATCTACCGAGAGGAAGACGCTGCAAACTAAACGATGTTTAGTAGTCAATGTAATGGCATTACACACTTGTATTTAAAACCGAACCGAGAAACTGAACGAAAGTCAAGCAAATGCTGAACCATCTCGCACACGATACACACACTCTGAGAGAGAGGAAACTATAGAGAAAAATCGAGCAACGACGACGGTCACCTGGCGGGAAAACAACCAGCACCCGACCAGAGTACGAAGAGCACGAGAACAGTAGCCAATACCGCAGTAAACCACTTCAATGCAAACAGGATCAGAATTGAGTTTTCCGGTTCCAGCACGAACACACAATAGAGGTAGCGTTTAGTTCTATCTTATGTTTTTCAACTAACAGTCCAACAGGTGTAATATGAGTTTACAACCAAACAGCGTACCATATCGAATAGGCGAATCGAGAAAGTGAATGCAATCGTGCAATGGGTGCATCTAACGCCCAGGGGAAACTCCTTACTGGAAGTGGGTAGCCTCTGACGCTCTCAATCCTCTTCCAAAGCAGCATCGCATAACAGAAATAATTACTGTTCGTGGCCAGCTAATATGAAATCGTGAATGGGGAATTTATTTTACTATAGTGCCAGTTTAAGCTAAATGTTGGCTGATCAACATCCGTTTTAACTATGTTGAGACTTTTGTTGGCACGTTCTCTATCCTGGGGATAGAGGCGGTGTGTACAGTAGGGTACATTTTAATTTTAATCACACGTTGGACGAATAAACCACAGAACAAGGCCACTTTGGTTGTAGATTCGGATTATGACCAGAGTATATGGAAAGCTTTTTTTTTATATAAATATTCATTGTTCAGGAAGCTAGCAGTAAGGGTACATTGTTTGTCTTTATGTTCTAATAAGTGCTAGTTAATAAGCTTCATTTATTTACTGGGTATTAGCGTAGCGCCAAGTTGGGTTTTGTTCATTGCGCTTAATTTTAGCCAACTTGTCAGTTGTTTAGTTAAGTTGTACAACCATGCTTGAGACACAGCAGAATCAGCAGCAACAGCAGCAAAGCGTTTAGATTCTACCGAGGCATCGAACGGAGTCGACACTCGACGTTGACTCCGGACGTGCGCTCTTTATCAGATAATACTAATTTTTACCTCTCATAAGGACTTCTAGCGCCTAAATCTAGCAGTAACTTCCTCTTTTGAAGCCAAGGGTTACGTTGTAAGAGTATATATTGTTTCAAGTTGGGTCCGATCAGCGCGCCGTGCAATTCCTTCTCTCGGCCCCGAGCAGGGACGACAAGGACGAACGTTTATTTCAGATCACAAGTACAATGAGCGTTTAGGACGGTAGAGGATTGATTTTGTTGGATAAGAAATTATTTAGATTTTACAATCGTTCATTACCTTTTAAGTTTAGTTGGTTAGGTTTGTAGATGGTAGGAGTATGGTGTTGGTTTACGATTCAGATTAATTTTTAACGTTAATTTTACCCTCCAATCACATGTCCCAAGCAGGAACATTACATTTATGCTGGTATGCTCCGGGTGCATGTCACGATTGCATAAACTTTCCATTCGTTTATCGTTGTTCGCAGTTAAGATCAACAAACAACAACAACAACAACAACAACAATTACAACTATGAACACAGCAATAAGATCAACAATAAAAAATAAAACAGATGAACAACCCCAGCTTCAAACGCAATAGAAACTAATATAAAAGTGCAGCAACAGAAACAATACCCAAACCATTTCCACCAGCGTATTATAACATTAGCACACAAAACACGGCAAAAGCAATAGCCCCAACTCGAAGTCTTAGTTTGAAGTTTTCATTTCACTACCATCTTTATACCAAAACAGGATCTAAACATGGCAAAACTACAAGTACCGTTAAGGCGAAAACCGACCAGGACAACTTTAGAACAAAGCAAAAAAGAATAAAAAACCGTTGGCTCGAAACGTTCAGGCAAGGAAATAGGTGTGAAGCTATGCGACATCGTATTCCATAGCAAAACCGAATGAAACAAAATATATAAAAAAACAAAGACTGACAAATCCATAAAATCAACCCTTAAAGACGTTATGGAACGAGAAAAAAAAGGAACATGTACGTACGTACTTAGAGAAATATTTTCTAGCCAGTAAATGGTTTACTAGTATTACTGTTTCGATGCCATATCCGGCAATAATTTGGCGCAGTTGGCCAACCTTTGGTTTCCAATTTCTATTGTTTTAGTTTTTCTCAATCCAAAATAACAAAACCAACTGTGAATCTAAACACAGTCACACCGGGTGTAGTAATCGAGTCAAATAGGGGTGGAAATCAACTGCTTTTGAAATTTTGTATCCCGAATCTATCTGAGCTTTGAGCACCACGGAAGAAAAGTGAACCAAAAACGAAAGAAAGAAAAAATAAACTTACGCGAGCAAAACCTGTTTTGGGACCAAAAGCATCTCCAGAATCAGCTTTCCAAAAGTCCATATCCAAACATATGAAACTGAAAATTACAATCTAAATGAACCGTGCACGTGTAGAAGCAAAATAATAAACTAGTTAATGAAACCGGCATGTGTTGTTCGGAACGAAATTATACGCAGCCTGCAGGAGGTCTGCAAAGCACTTCAAAAAAAGGGGGAACTGTTACAAAGTAAGCTGAACGATATCAATGCCTTTTCGTTGTCGGAAGCAGCAAAAGACGACAGGTCGGTGCGTACAGTTAAATCACAAGATAATTCCGATAAATATTTGATGAAATCAAAAGTAAATCAAAATCAAAGCAAAACAAAAGTGTAAAATAGTTAAGATTTGGGGAGCCCAAAGAGGGTCAAAACGAAGCAGCTCTGAAAATCAGTACATTTTCGAAAAAATAGTCCTCAAAATCGAACCACTTGGCTAACTTACCCATCAAATCATAATTCGTCCGGTAGAACAGCAAAAAAGATTTACGCGACTCTAGAGGGAACTAGCCAATCAAACAATCGACCGGGGGAAACATTGTCTCTATGGGGCACACTCGGTATCAAAGTCTAATGGGGGAAAAAACACTAGAACAAAATGCGCGAAAAAAAGTCTGCAAACCAATGAAAAGGTAAAAGACGCACCACAGACTGTGTACACTTAACGGTAAAAAGGGGACACGAGTAAATCAAACAAAACATGTTGAATACATATTAAACGTTGTGGGATTGTTATTGAAAAATAAAAGAAAACTTAAACATAGTACAGATGCATCATATGCAGGAAAGAGAAAACATGTGTCGACAAGCATGGAAACGGATCGCCCCAGAGGTCGATCAAACGCGATGTGTGAGAATGAAACGCATTCGAGTAGCAGCTCGTACCGATTGCGGTTCCGGTGTTGATCATGCAGTTCAGACATGCGAGTGATGTAGGAACAAATAAAATGAATTCACACCGTTCGGCTAAGAAATTGGGGAAGTATATGGCTTAGAGATTAGCTGTGGGAAGAAAACAAAAAAGGATGCGAGGTGTTGAAGCAAACCCGTACACACACAAACACGCAAAACACACAGAGATGGGGAAATGTAATTCACGAAGGTGGAACAGAGAGGTGAAATTATATAATAAACAAGAAAAAAATAATTATTGTAATATATTTATAATGTGAATTTGGAATATAACCAGTATTTATTATACTGTAATAAAATGTATTTAAAAAGTAAACAATCTGGAAAGAATTTAAACTTGCGACAAAGAACCATTCGTTTCAAAAAGAATAGAGGGGGTTTTTCTTCCAACAGGAAAGTAGTCCCGAAGAAAGATATAATGTTCCTTGGAAGGTAAGAACAAAGGGTGAATATTATGCTTTTTTTATTTTAACTTGTGTGTTCTAGAATTTGGTTGACAATAAAAAATACGTTTCCTTATAAAATATGTTATTAATCACCTGGTAAGAAATTGAACTTGAAACGCAGCAGTCATCGGCTTTGGCTTTGTTTTTCCAACAAAAAAATATTCACAAAGAAAAACATAAGACTGTATAACACTTCTACGAAAGTAAGATCAGACAGTGCTAGTATTACTTTTTAAAGTTTGATTACTCAATTGCTTCGAATTATGCGATTTGTATTCTGAAATTTTCTCTACTAAAAATATTACACCTCCGATAGGTAAGTTCAATGTTCTATTTCATTACGAATGGTATGTTCGATGTTCTATTCCATGATGTTCCTCATTTATCTTTCATTTAACACGAACATGAGTGTCCCTTATAAATATATTTTAAAATTCTTAACCATGAAAGGAGAAGTTAAACTTGGAACAAAGGTCAGATCACTTCAGATCGACAAGCAAGATCGGGTTTTCTCAGTTGAACAATTATTCATGAAGTAAATGTTATGCTCCTTTCAAGGTAAGTTAAAAATAGGAATTGGAACTTGGACTACAAGGTAAGTTAAAAATAGGAATTGAAACTTGGGCTTCTTGGGTCTTTCGCAAGAAAAAAGATCGGATGTATTTCAGGAGCAGAAATTGTACACAACACCAAACATATTACTCTTTCGAAGGTAAGTTCCGAGAGAGTTTATTTTCAATCTCAACGTAATTGCAAATTTCCCAAGAATGTCCATGGTCCACCGAAGTGTTAGCTTAAAGGAGCCAAAGTCTCAATGTTGAACCACATTTTGACCATCTCAAAACAAGCAACCGGGTTTGTCTGATGGTGATAACCTTTTTTTCCTGTCGCTTCGGGAGCTAAAAATAAACGGCGAACAGCCAAAACCATGGCCTACAGATGGCCTACATTAACCGCGTGTTGCCACGGTCGCGTAACAGAAACACCCGAAACCGATCCGAAACTGACCTAAATCAACGAGTACGAGTCTTATCGCTTCCCACCACCCCCCGTGGATGGTGGCGATTTTCGCTTCATCTTTATCAGCTTGTTGTTTCATTCTTTTACGAAATAAAATGCGCTCAACGATCTACCCCAAGGGTTGCCTTCCGCCGATACACAGAGAGTCCCACATCTGGCCCCCTGTGCGTGTGTATGTGCCACTGCACGAGAACCACCACCGTCGGGACGCAGTGTCAAGTGGTCAAATATTGCACAAACGCAACCCCTACCCCGGCCGACGGCGAATCTGCCGTAGAAAAATGAGGCCACAGTCGGGTGCACTTCCGAAATAAAAAGAAAGAAAAAACCAATTTCGACCCGACCCGACGATGGCCAGATTGAAAGTACTCGCGATTTTTTTTTCTTTTTTGTTGCCTCTGTCGCGCTCTGCTTTCAATTCCATTCCATCCCATCCGGAACGCCCAATCCTAACCTCATTTTGGCGAACACCCCGACGCTCCGGCTCCGTCAGACGGAACGATCGCCATGTAAACAAACGCCGCACACGATAATGGCGCATCCATTCCCCAGACGAAATGGTGGCCTTGAAATCGCACAACAGCACTCCCCCCGCGGGTCACTTCAGCCGGATCGGTCTGTCTGGAGTCAGGGGCTTGCGAAATTCATCATTCACGCCCGTCCGAATGGTTGGTACAACGTAATACCGATCGCTTTCTTTCAGAATGAGTCAGTTTAACGCTTAGTGCCTCACACGGACTGTCATTTTGTAATATAGCTAACCCCCTAGTGAAGAGGACAACTGTTTAAAAAATCGCAATAAATATCAATTAGAAATGTTTTGACAATACTTCTTCTATCGAACAGGAATTCATGTGAAGATCATTTTCGGGTCCCGAAACACTTTTATTACTACTGTTCGGAGTCGAAGTGGAAGCAACTCATCGGTCGGTAAAATTCATTGTGTATTTTTTCGATCTACTATTAAATTTCAATTTAAAAAGTTGTGTTCACTACATGCATTTTTGTATGACCAAGGTTAATTTAAGATTCGTTGGAAAAGAACTTCCTGCATAACGCGTTTTTCATTGAACCGACTGAAACACTGGAGCGGATTATAAACTCGTTATAAGCCACACTGTATTCCACGGGAAGCAATTCTCCAACTCTAATAAAATGAATAATTGGATGACTGTACTATTTTTCCAAACACGCTAATTAAACGTTTCCACGGATTTAAATATCCTTCAAAGTTGGCGGGTAAAGTTAACCAATTTACATGTTTGAATTTCTTCTAAAATTACGAAATAAATTAAACAAAATCAATGGTTCCTTCAATCAAGCTAAAATGTTTAATTATTAAACACAAAATAAAGTTGAGCAATTAAGTGATAATTTTGTACGAATCGAAAGGCCAATCCCGAAAGTGCAACTCCCAAAGTCAACCGATGAGTAATACCATTAAATTAAAAAAAAACCTTAAAAAGCACCACTTGAAGACAACCAGACATAAACCAAACAACACCCTCCCGCCGTCCCATCCTCTCCCACCTACGAAACCGCATTCGATTGTTTGCTTTGGCCACTCTGTCTCCGTCGCGGTCACGCTCGCGAGTTCAATGTTTCTAATTCGTTGAACCCGAAACGTCCTCCAGACCCGCCGGACTCGCGAACCTCACTGTGCAACAGATTAGGCTAGGTCCGGGACAGGGCGATATGCCGTTTGTGCGTTAGACGTTTGTGTGCGGCTCAGGGGTGTGCGTTTCTTTTTTTTTTTTTTGTTGTTATGTCGTTTTTTGCACACCCCGTTTGTGCAAACCGAGTCCCCGCTATCGCTATCTCCTCCGCATGTTTGTTTTTTCGTTTTTTATTTTTCGCGTGTCAAGAAACTTTGTTCGCCCGATTGTAGACCACGACCGGCAAGATCCGCCACCACCGGTACAGGCGCGTCAGCTCGCGCGTTTTCTAACGGCCGGGAACGTTGGAGCATCTTCCGTCCCGGCATCTTCCGAGCCGAGTCCAAGGACGCAGCCGTACATCAACCGCAGGGCGATAAGCTCTCATCGCCCCGGTTTGCCAGACGGTTGCGCCAGCCAGTGATTGGAAGCGCGAAAATAAACTCCCTGTCCACCACCCTGTCCGCCCTCCCCCTGCCCAACGAACGCACCCGGGGGCACCCCAATTGGTCACCCTTCGTCGGGGAACGGGAGGCAATTCGCGTTCGGTGAATGTTCGCGAATAAAGAACACACATGGAGCAAACTGTGCGTAAGCTGAAAAACAGTCGCAGCATTGCAACACGACGTATTTTTTAAGTGTGCGGTGCGGAGTTGTTGTATTTTGTTCGATCTTTGTTTAGGTTAAGAACAAGGACAAAATTGTACTACCCAAGGCAGCACCTGCAAAGGGGCACAATTTTGAAGTTGATTTTTTCTCATCCTTCTCTTTGTGTAAATTGACAAAACCACCTTGCGCCTCGAGTTGAGGACATTTTTCGGAAAAAAAACAACTTTGAGGTGAATTTTTGGAAAGCACACCTTTGTTACAAACACAAAGACTCGAATACACCGATCCGTAGAAGGAAGCAAGGGGACCTGGAGATTTTTTGTTATCATCATGATGAATATATTTTAATAAAACAGACAAAAAGGACCGTTTTTAACTACTGACCTTTTTTTACTGGTTCGTTTACTACCCATACCTTAATTTACATTATGAACGTAAATTAGGCATACCAGTCCAGCTCAGTAACTTTGGTTCTTGTTTGAGAAAGCATGACGATTTTGCACGCTCGGATTGGTTGTTTATTATTTGTTAGTTATATTTATATTGGAATATACTGCTTTAAAATATTGCCCGAATGCTTTTTAGCAGCCTTTTTGGCCACTTTTTCACAAATGCTATTATATTATCATTTTTGAAGATTTTTCAAATCCGTAAACGATTACTTTTTAGCGCATTTGTTGACTATCTTTTGACGTTTCCGGTTTTTCTATGTACCTCTCCATCATTCCGCTAGCTCAGTGTAAAGCAGAAAAAGATCGAATGGGAATGCTTTTGTAAATTTATTTTTTCAAAATGCTAAATATAAGTTCAGAAAAAAGAATGCACTAGACTGAATTTGAAAAATCTTCAGTAATTTAAGCCAGCTAAAAAGAGCCCGAAGTTACAGTCTGGTTAAACGAGCGGTCAACATGACCGCTAAAAGGCATTGGGGTTTGGTCAAAATTTGGTTCTCGGAACTGGTGGAAAATAAAAATCAGTTTGTTTTTGTATATGTAACTTAAGATTTAAAGATTAGATTCAACCATTTTCCTGATATTAAAATTGAAAAAATATAGCCCGAAAATTGTATTCTAGTGTTGAGTAAAACCTGCTAACTTTCAGGGAAAAATACTTTACACAAAGGAATGGTAAAATGGGAATACTTCAAATAAATCACTATATAGGTTAACGAAACCAGGTAAAAAAATCCCGGAAAAAATACAGCTTGGAAAAAAGATTTACCTAAACCAAAATTGATAGCAAAATTCCGCATCCAAAGGACTTGTTTTTAATGAAGAGCTCCTCAAATGTGTCTTAATGTACCCTGCGTTTGCAATTTTCCGTTTTATTTTGAACGTATACATATATGTATACAAGGAACTCGAGTTCCTTGTGAACGCTTGCTTTGAATGTTTGAAATCATAGTAAATTAGGTGACTACATGATCAAAAGTGACAAAATACTGGATCAAAAACTGAATGTACTTTTATTATAGAAGCACATACATCTACAGTGCAGATCATACTTTCACGGTAAACTACATGTTGAACCGTTGTTCATAGAAACGCTGCATACATATTTCATTTCATAAATTCATAAATTCATTTCCTGCTAACAAAACCTCAATACAGTACAGTTTAGTGTTCGTTAATGATCGATTTGCGTTGTTGTCTGAAATTTCCACCATTACGTGCAATCTTTTGCCGGTTCGCTCCATAAATGTTCCCCATGAATAACTGTTTCTGTACTGCAGCCCTACAGTATAATGGCCGATATGTGGACCCAAGATGCCATTAAGATATGCTAATGCTAAAGACACCCGAACGAGACAAACTAACCGCCCTTCGGCGCTGGTGGATGCATTTAACGGGCAAGGGACAAGGGTTTCATTTTTCCATCATTTTTGACTCTTCTCCGTTCAACACCAAAAAAAAAACCTTCCCATCCGGTGCGCAGGTAACTTCCAAAATTACTCCCAATAGCACCAAACGAACGGTTCTTTTCCTCCCCCTTCCAAAAAAAAGGGTACAGAATCGCTCAATTTGTTCTGCACTAATTGCGCCCGAGTCCGGCGGCCGCTGCCATTGTCCGGTTGTTCGGGTTGTCCAAAAATAAACGGTGTTTAAAGAATAAGAAATTTTGGGGGAAAAACAAAAATGCACCCGCTGCACATGCACATCCCTGGGCCCGGTGACGAAGATTACGAGTGCGTTTAACAAAAAAAAGTGAAACTGGTCACGGACCGTAACATTTTAATGGCCACCACCGGCCACCAAACCGGCCCAAGTGCTCCATCCCGGAGCGTGCCACACGGGACCGAGGATGGGTGGTTCTGCAAAAGATCGAGGCCACACGGACCAGGCAGTGGGCCTAAAAATTAGTGCCTCCCCAAACCCGCCGGAACCGAGGTGAACCGGGTTTTTGTCTTTTCGTTGTAGCCACAATTGCCACAATTCGAATTTCGATTTTCTTTTGCTCCCCTGGCCAGCCGAAACGCATGCTCGTAATTTTTCTATATTTTTGGACAAAAGCGCTCTTGCTGCGTGCTCCATGTCTTCTTCCGTCAGACCGGGCGTCAGTTGCACCGTCGTCCTCGTCCTCGCAGCGACCGCATCTTCCCGGGTTGCGCCCGAAACGCATATTACCACGCAGGCGTTGTTGCATCGCGTTCGCGCATGCACCGGGAACGTGTCCGACGCTGCAACGGCGGAAGACGCTGAAGCGGAAGACGCCGGTACGGTGGAAGCAGGAAAGCAACTGGCTGGCCTTGATCTTATTTTCACTCTCAATTTTTCGAGGGTTCAACCCCGGTCCTTGTCTGTGTCTCAAGAAGCGCGTCTTGCAATTGTTTATGTATGTGAGTGCAGTGCAGTTTCGTTTTCCTTTTTGTCTCCCTTCGACCGTTCTGTACGTTCTGCTGGTAATCGTTGGTTGCACTTATTTTTTTTTTCTTTTTCGTTCATGTTTCTTCCTCCCATTACACGATGCATTTCGGCGAAAGCGTTGCAGACGCGAGAGAGTTGCTGTAAAGAGTAATAATAATAATAAAACAAAATTAACAATAATAAGGTTTCCGCTGCGTCGGTCGAAAAGTGCAGCCAAAATGCACCGCGTCCGTTTTGCGCCATCCTCCAGCCGCCATCCTCCAGCTTGCGTGTACCATCGCAATTGCAGACAACGAAGTGTGACCTCATTTTTTCCCGGTTTTTTGGCTGCAGCCAGCCGAAAAACCTTGAACATCCCAGACATGAAGCAACCCGTTGCACTCGGCCCGCAGTGACTCCCGAAAACCGGCAACCACAAGCGAGAAGACGAGCGTTTTGTACCCAAGCCGTTTCGGAGATCTCCCGCGGGGTGCGAGCTTAAGCAAGCGTCATTTCGTCGTCCTCAATGCCGAAACGATTATGTGTGCGTCCGTTTTCGGAGGAGCTTCTGACTGACTTCCGTGGGCATACTACTACAAAAAAAAAAACCGGCAAAACGGGCTGCCATAAAATGTATCGAGATGAAGTATCACTTCGTTCGCACCGGGTCACAGCGTTCCTTGTTTTCTTTCGACGTTTTACGCCTGCAAGCCATCGACGTAATCGGGTCAAGGATTGTGTAATAAACATTTTGCTTTGGTTTTGTTTTCGGTTTCTCTGGGTGCATTTTATTCGGCTTTGGCTTGATGCAGGAAGTAAATCTGGTTTGCTCCCGCCCCTACTGCGAGCGAAGATCTTTCGGCTTTGTCGGGTAGATTCAGCTTCCGGAAGCCGGTAAACTTCGGCCGATGCGTCGGTCGTTGATAATCGAAACGCGCCACCAAATTCCAACCAGCAATTAGCACATCTCTAGTACCGCCGTCTACATACGTCGCCTCCACCACGGTGTGTCCAATACCGCAGTGCACCCTTTCCACCGTCAGTTCAGCCCCGTCCGGAAAAGTGACCAACTGCGGTTGGGTCACCACATGGCCGTCATGCTTTGGATCCAACAAACCGAGCTGACCCTGATTGTTCCAGCCCCACGTGTAGAGATCTCCGAACGAGGACACTGCCGCCGAGTGCCACCCATCGGCAGCGATATCCACTATCTTCACCCCGGCGAGCGGTTCAACGAGTTGCGGCGTATCTTGGGGTGCTACTATTTCACCATTACCAAGTTGACCGCGCCTGCAAGGGAAAATGTGCGTCAAATTGTTGAACAAAACCGAAATGAGAAGGCGATTATGCTTACAATCCACCCCCCCAGCTGTAGACATCCCCGTTGGTGGTGAGTAGAAGACAGTGTTCGAAACCGGCTACCACCTTTCGTATGCGCACGTGCTTTGGCATGGTGACCGTTTTGTTGGGGATATTATACACGGCGTTCAGCGAAGTGCATGCCACTGTGACGCACTCTCCACCGGCCAGATGTGTTATCGATTCGATCGCTTGATCGTCCTTGACCCTTTCAACACCGAGAAACTCTAAGGGCATCAAACGATCTTCGAGAGGATTGTACCTGAATAATCGTCCGGAGGATAACAGTACCAAACAGTGCTTACTGTTGGCGGCCAGTGAAACGATGTCAGCATCAAAAGTTTTAGTTTTGCGATGATCAATCACAACACTGAAAGTGTACAATGTTTTCTCCAGTGCGATAAAGGCATACAATGGACCGAACCTGACGAGCATTCTTGATGAAATTGTTTCCACTCCAAGCAGGGTGCATAAGTCGATTTCTAGGGGGAAAATTAGTAAAAGAGGTGACCAGCAGAGAACGATAAAAACGAAAAATAGTTAGATTTGAGTAAGTATACTCGTATACTGTAAGTATATACGTATACAAGGTACGTAAGTATACTCGAGATGATCAACTGATTTGAAATACCTTTGAGCGACGTGTTTGCATCAGCTTGGAAGGGATTCAAACCTTCTATCCACATGCGACAAGCCATTTTTTCAAATTATTTTAATCGTAGTGTTGACCATCATCAATCATCAAACCTAAAACATAGAAACGGTTAAAATTGACTGCTTAAAGTTGAAAAATAATTTACTGGCTAAGTGGAGTAATTATATAATTCAACACCCGTGTTCATTCTTTTAGTTTCAATTTCATTTAATAAATCATTCTTTTCCCATCACTCTTGCAAAAGGTAATAAAAAAATGGCCAAATTACGCATTTCAAAATTTTCAATTTTTTTAGACTGATTCGGTAATAACTAAAGTAACTTCTAGCTATCGCACTCACAATAACAATTTGATGGTTTTACGTTCGATTAGTCTTCATAGTAAGTTTTGCAGAAATTTTTGGTCCTTTTATCATAGAAAACATCGAAAACATCGCCGTAACGGTGTAACGCCGTTAAACTTTGTTTCTAGTAACCTTGATGAACTGAAAGCTGCGATTGGTCAAGGTAACTGAGACAAAATCATATTCACTTTGCAGTGTTGCTTCATTGTAGTAATCTTGCAGCGAATGACAGAAAACATTCAAGACATCTGTGTGATTGCTGTTTTCACTCCTCTACTCTACACATTTTTCTTAACTTTGGCGAACTTCGAACACTTCTTCTGCCTTACAACACACACCACCGACACTTAAAATGGTGAGTATTCCAAGAAGATAAAACGTTACCTCAAATTTGGCACAATTAAAAAGTTTAATTTGTACCTGGCTTGCTGCAATATCAGGAGGAAATTTTCTATTTTGTTTGTGATTCGTTTCCCGGGCAACCAGTTTGTTTATGGAGTCGCAAGAAACTGACAGCGGCACTTACAGCATTTTGATCAAGGTTGCTGGAACTAAGTAATACTCAGCGAACAGCTATTATAGTAACCTTGGTTTGAATCACATTTTTAAATTTGTCAGTTTGCGTTACGCATAATATCTGGAATTATTGTGAACTTTGTGTGGTATTTTTTTCATTTATTCAACTGTACAAGGGGCTGCTTTCTCTTCTGCGTAAGCTGCGATCGGCACCGGAAAAGGAACTTCGCATTCTTTTGCTAGGGCTGGACAATGCCGGAAAAACTACGCTGCTCAAGCAGCTCGCCTCGGAGGAAGTGACACAGGTGACGCCAACGGCCGGTTTCAACATAAAGTCAGTCGTTTCCGAGGGATTTAAGCTGAACGTGTGGGACATAGGTGGACAAAGTAAAATACGGCCGTACTGGAAGAACTACTTCGAAAACACCGACGTTCTGATCTACGTCATCGACTCCAGTGATCGAAAGCGGCTGGAAGAGACTGGGGACGAGCTAACAGAGCTGCTGCTGGATGATAAATTAAAATCCGTTCCCCTGTTGGTGTTTGCCAACAAGCAAGACATCGTCGGTGCCCTCAAGGCTTCCGAGATAGCAGAATGTTTGAAGTTGGTCAAACTAGCCGACCGTACCTGGCAAATACAGGGCTGCTCTGCGCTACAAGGCACGGGAGTAAAGGTAATACAGAGAGTAGCATAAGAAAGTTTTCACACAATCTAAATGGATATCTTGGTTTTCTTCCACTGTTACAAACCCTGCTCCAACAAATTATCAGGAGGGAATGGATTGGGTGTGTAAAAGCATCAAAAAGTAAACGACACCAACCATTCTAACATTCCAGCCGGTCAAGCGCACTAATTGAAGTCATCTAATTCCGTCCCACTGGTCACGCGAGCCTTAGCACCAAAGTGCAATACATAAGATATACTAAATGTCCAAACAATTATACTAATGAATCTCAGCCTGCACACCAAAGCATACAAGTAATCTTGATGGTTGTTGTTTCGTTTCATATTTATTGTGTTATTTATCTTTCCTTGTTTTTGCTATATTTTTGGCTGTGATCTCGCCCTTTTAATAACGTCGCTCAGTGTATCGGTCATCTATCTCGTCCAGTGTGTTAGCAGGACGGTTTACAAATCGACATTCAAACCTGCCGGGGGCCAAACACATCCATTCACACTGTTTGCTGCTGAAAATTAATCACACCACTTACTCAGACATAACCAGAGATTCATAAGCACCCAAAGATTCTGCTATAACGCGCCGTTTGCGCACTTGCAGTGATAAACTAAGCTTAACCTACACCTTGCAGTGGAAAGTCAGGTTATGCTCCAACAGTCGGCTAAAGTCAAGCCAACGGTGAATATCGGATCGCGGTTCGGGCAGAAAGTAGTCAGCATGCTGCTCAAAACAACACATTACGTTGACCGTTATGTTAATGGAATGATCAGTGTGCCGTAAGTGTTCATACCGTCGTCTGTCCGTGTACCAATTTACCGTTACGTTGACCTTATCCGCTTTACACAGCAGTTGATTCGATCATTTGATTCTCTATTTAAAAATATTACGTTTTCCCCTAACTAAAAGCTGGAAGATAACCCTACGCTACACTATGCTAATACTAATGACACGTTCGCCCCATGCATACCATGCGTGGCCAGACAGTTCGATTGTAATTTGCCAACCACCCAGGACAACACACTGCACTGCTGCTCCGCTGATGGCGACGTTACCGACGAAGATCACCTGATTTTCTGTGCATTTTGTTTCAACAATCACGTTTGGGTGCGTGTTTTTTTACGGCTTCCGTGCCTCAGCCTGGCCCTTGAACCGTGAACCAACCCGAACAGCACGGAACTAACAACGGAAGACCACCACGGGAACCTACCCGTCGGCCACTTCCCGACACTCACGTTCCCCTCGAACCGCACAGGCCTCCGGCCATTGTTTTATAGCTCACTGTGCGGATATTCGGTCGTGACGCGATCCTCACTCTCGTGATACTCCGCACAGTCGACCGGATGCTTGATGTCGCAGTGGTGCGGATCGTTGATGTTGGCGAACAGGGTCCAGAAGGGGGTGCGAGTTTCCTGCGCGATAAACCAAGCCGCAGCCATACTGCCGAACCGGGTCACTCCGTGCTTGAAACCACCGAGACCAAGCTTTTCGTTCGGATCGTGCGAGTTGATCTCGCACAGAATGTACTTATCGCAGTGCGGGTTGGCAATCGCCTGTCGGTACGCACGGTGCACTTTCAGGACGGGTTCGATGACCTACCAGGGGGTGGACAAAATGAAAGAAATCCGTTAAGATCCAGGTGAACTTGAGCACAGTGCACACAGTGAAGTACCTCCAGGTTGAGCGTATCCGTGAGTTTGTCGGTCATCTCGGTGACGTTGTACTGCTGTAGGAACTGTTTGGCCTTGCCGAGCTTCAGAAGATCCTTCACATAGTTGACGGCTGGCTTCACGTACTGCACCGAGGAAATCTTTACCGCCAGGTGGCGTTTCGCGACGTGATCGATCAGATTGGAGATCGTTTCACTCGGTCGGTTAATATCGATGAACGTTTGCTTCGGGTAGCCCTGCGACTGTAGGAATCCGTTGGCCATCATCTGTCCGGTGCCAATGTACCTGGTGGCGACATGATAAAATTTGTCGATGAACCAATGGTAAAAGAGATTGAGTCATACGCCGGATGACCTACTTCTTGCGTGCACAAATGTGCGCACACCACGTCATCCCCGGGTAACGGTACTCGACTCTGCACGGGTTTCCCGCCCGCTCCGCGATTACTCACCTCTGGTACACTTCCGGGTTGGCGATATAGTTGACCCACTCGGCCAGGTAGATCGTGGCCGCCTTGATCCAGCGCCGGCGGAACGATTGGTTTTGCAGCGATTGGAACAGCTTGTCGTAGTCCAGCTTACCGTCGCGCCCCACAAAGCCCTTGAAGACCGCGTTGAGGCCCAGCTTGGCCCAGAGCGCCTCGGCCAGCTCGGACTGCGTGAACTGGTCCCACATGACGTGGATGTTCTCGAGGAACGGTGGCAGCACCCACGAGTGATCCTTGTGCTTCTCCTGCGTGCGCTGCATCTCCGGTCCGGTAAACGACTGGAACGCTTGAACGGCCAACGGAAGCAGATTGACGAGCGCGTCCGCACCGCCACCCGCGGCCGGCTGGTCCTGATCATGCTCGGCACTGTTGTAGTTCGCCAGCCAGCTCGAGGCCATCGACAGCATCGTGTCCACCAGCGGGTTCGATCCCGCTTGCTCCGCCGAAGCCCGCCGTTTCTGGCGCTTTCCACCCGCGCCCTGGCGACGGACTGGTTCATCGGCCGCCTCGTCGCCTCCACCGGCGGAACTGGCCGCTCCGGCAAACATTTGGATGACGTTTCCGATCAGTGCCGGATCGAACCCAGCACCACCTCCACCACCACCACCTCCACCGTTCGCGGCCAGCATGCTTCCAATACCCGAGAGGATCGCTCCCATGCCATCGTTTCCGTTGGCCTTTCCACCTCCACCACCACCGTTGGCGTTCGCCATCAGGGGCAGCAGCATGGATGCGATTCCGGAGAGTCCTGCGGCACCTCCGAGCCCGCCACCACCACCACCACCACCTCCCGCTCCCTGCTGATTGCCCAACGAGGACAGAAACTCGGACGCCATATCCAAGAACGGGCTACCTTCGTCGCTTGCCGCAGCATTCGTGCGTTGCGTCGTGTACGCGCTCCCACTGATCGAGAAGATCACCAGCGACACGATGCACAGATATTTTCCTTTCACAATCACCATTTTGTTTGCCGAAAATTTCGTTTTTCACCAGCTTGGCAGAAATCTTAGCACATACTGAAACTACTGAAACCGGATGGATTCCGTCTGCCCTAAAAAAGGCCTTAAACAGTCCTATAAAATCCACAGCTCTTCTGCTGCTTTATTTCCTTCCTTCACTCGCTCGTTTGGATCGCGGGCAGTACACACAAGCGCTCAGCTTGAAATCCGGCACAGAACTGAATGGCCCAGGGAATGGCCACGTTCCTCGAGAAGATCTCGGCCTCGATCCGCTGCTCGCTGGCAGATATCGTTTTCTTTTTCTCTTGCTTCACGGACAAACCCAACGGGAAGCGGATGGAAGAGAGAAGCGAAGCGCTACAGTCATCGCGAGGCAGAAGAAAGGTGCTAATGCCGAAGAAGGAGTGAAAGAAATGCATGACGAAGAAAACGCTGTGTAGAGGGACGGCAACGAAGGTAAGCAGGGGGCGGCGCGGTCATTGCCGGGCATCGAGACGAAACGGCACGAAACGAAGCGAAGCGCTAGAACAGGTTGTGTGCGTGTATGAATGTAACCGGGCCAGAAGGCCGGGGGCCTCTTCTGCCATTGCCTTCTTCAGTCCGAACCTGCCGCCTTCTTATGCTGAGGATCCCGGCGATGATGGGTGATGAACAGGGAACCAGCCCGGAGGGTGGAAGGAAATACATATTTTTATAACAGTAATTCTTAACGTACGTTCGTGTCTTTTGTCTATCCTGCGGGGGGCTTTCAAGAGGGCTGCTCTCGGTTAGAAGCGATTAGGGGTAGTTTACCCGTGCCTGCTCGGTGGAAAACCGACCGGGCGATCCGGGGGTACACAACGAATCAGTTCCACCAGGCAACAACGGCAGCAGCCAAGTCAGTGGGCTAGAACCGTGCGATTTTGCGGCCCTCCTTCCGTGCCACTTTGCGAATCGTCATGCGGCCAGCAGACCGCGAGCGATGGTTTAAAAAAACAACATCCGCTACCCCTGCCTACAATTCGTGGGTGATAATGAAGCAACGCGCGGTGGCAAACCTGCAGCAACGTTCCGAGCCAACTGGAACGATTTATTCGTACTCAACGCCGCGCGCGTAACCAGAGTAACTTCAATGCGCACCTAAGCGAGGAACCCGATGGGAGAGATTTGCAGACAAAAAAACAGAATCCAAGAAGTTTTCTGCGGGTGTGCTGGGTTCTCCGAGGTAGACAGGAGAGACCCTTGGGATGAAGGTAAGAAGAAAAACAAAACTCTCATACTTTCACCGTCCAAAAAATGAAACTCTCCGTCACCGTCAAGCGCAGACAAAAGGTGCTGCATAATTCATGAGACACGCGAAAGAAAGAACTGCCACAACGGGTAGATTTGCTTGACGAAGGCAGTGTGTTGGTGGTTGGGAAGTGCCCACCGAAACCTGTCGAGGTGCCAGAATCCGCAAATGGGTCACAGTGAACGGCCTTTACGGTGTTTGTCATCGCCGTCGTGAAGACGTTTTCTTACGGGAAAGGCCACGCGCGCGCCGACGAATGGTACGGAGATTCATTGCTAAATGTAATTCAATTCTGTGTTTATATCACAAATAGGACGCAGGGTGGCGAGAAAAGAAAGAGCATATGAATATAAAGAGAAAGGAAAATTTGTTAAACTACAATCGTTAACCTCAAACTTGGAGAGCCTTAAACTTCACGTCAAGAGAATGTTCTTCCGATGACCATGGCCATGGTGCGAGCACTGATCGACGCTTTTACTCCCACCGGCGCTAGGGGAGGGGTGCACAGTCACGACCGAGGATTGGGGTGATTTTCTGGCGAGTTCGAAGCTTCGCCGATCTATCCCCAAGAAGTAGGTCAAAAAGGCGCGCACACAACAGACCAAAGCGAAATAACGAAAATGACCGGGAACAACCGACCAGAAGGAGGCCAGCACAACAACGAACCGATGCCGCAACCTTTTGGGCAGCACCAAACCATGCCACCTCGGGCGGAGGAATACAAATCGGGTTTGAAAATGATAATCTTGAGGAATCCCGTCCAGCGGGGATGAAGGAAGTACGACCCGGGAAGGCTGAAAGAAGGTAACGGTGAAGGAAATAAATGTCAAGTGAATGGGAAGAAAGAAATGGGAGAAGTATTTAAAAGGAAGTTGAAATATGTGTGATATTTTCGAATATGCAAGCTTTTGATCACTGAGAACTTGCGAAGATGGTCGTTTTCGAAGGGTCAATAGCCTTGGGGGGTAGCACAAGAAATGTGGTTTTCTTTGATTTTAAAGATGGTAGGAAATGTACAAACGTATGGATTAAGCAGTGATCAAGGAAACCATTATTTTATGAAGTTTAAATGAAATATGAACTATGCACAAAATAATCAAAATCAACATGGTTATTTTCTTCTATTGGCCCATTTGTTCTCATTATCACTTAAATTAAAATTAAATTAAATTAAGATTAAAATATTGAAATATTATTGTACATAATTGATGTGCGTTTTTTCCATTTCGGATAATTTGCAAACATTATTTTAATGTTAATTATAACGTTATACAAAGATAAATATCCGTTTAATGCGTGTATGAAACTTTTGTGAAAGGTTGATGTTGATCCCTGGATTAAAGGATCATCAAAAATTATTTTGTTTTTACAATTTGTAAAAATTGCTTGTTAATTCTAAAGTGGGTGGTGACTCTACTAAATTTAGTTTAAAAAACAATCTAACATATTGTAATGCAAGAATAGAAATCTTAAGAAAAGAGAAAGACAAAAAGCATAAATACTATCATGAACGAATCATAATTGTTACCCAACATGTATTTATCACATAAACAGGGAGTTCATGAAAAATAATTAACTGCTAGTAATATTTGGAGCAAATGGACTAAAAAATTAAACTATTAGTATTTAAATGTTCAAATTAGTCGATTTAAAAATACATCGATTAAGTTCGTTGCACCAAACTATTAAATGACTGATCAGGTTCTGCTCAGTTGGCATCAACAAAGTAGCCTTCTTCCGCTTGCGCGCTACGATCACATTAGATAATCTGCTCCGTCGTCAACCAATAGTAGTAGCAGCTTATACCAGGAGAATACCAACAGGCCTGAGGCGCACTCAATTAAACCTCGGCGATCACGATCAGTTTATTTGCTTATTTGAGTCGATTGGCGCGGTTCAACCCCAACCGAACCTTCGGCAGTGAAGCTGTTGGGTGAAATTATAATCCCTCCTCGACTGCGCATTGGGTTCTCCGGCCCTAATAGGCGCAAAAAAAGGCTTTTACTCAAGTGCCATAAACACGGAAATGCACCGGACCCCTGGCCGATGTTCAACTTCTCGTTCCACCATTTAACCTCCCACTCCAACATCGGTGCGAGGTTTGCTTTCTTTTCTAGGAACATGTGCAACTACGGCAACCGCTGCCGATGCTATCCTGCACCTAGATTTCGCACTGGAGAAGGGGTCCAATGGCTCGGTGTTAGGCTGGGACTTTATAAATGCAACCGTGCAGCCAATTTCCGGCCACAGTAACACCTGGTGAATGGCCAGAGAAAGTGAATTGTGGTAGAAGACCTGTGCCGTGTTAGAAACCGGGTGTTGTATCCGTGGCCCATGTGTTAGAAATCCCTCCCCGACAACGTTCACAATGGACATCGAGTATCGACCGATTCCGGTGGAAATAAAGGAACGGCTGGACCGTTTTTTCGGCCGTAAGGACCACTTCGTTGAGGTGAACCCGGGTCAGGTGATTATGCCCCAGAAGTATGTGGACTTGGGTGAATCCATTCGTACGCTACCGATCCGTTCGGATGATGTTTGGCTGATGTCATTCCCGCGGGCGGGATCTACCTGGGCACAGGAAATGGTGTGGCTGCTCGGTAACAATCTTGACTACGAAGGGGCCCGAAATCAGCTGCAGCAGGTCCGGACGCCACTGCTCGAACTGTCGGCCATCTTTTCCGACGATCACACCGTGGAAGATACCGTGACGTAAGTTTTCGTCTTAGAGGGCGCTTAGAGGCAACATGTTTTAACCCTCCCCATCCTTTCTCGGCAGTCGTCACGAACGGATCGATTCGGTGCAGTGTGTGCGTCAGATGCCCGGAAGGCGCTTTATCAAATGTCACCTTCCTTGGCAGTTGCATCCCCACGAGCTGGGCACGGTGCGACCCAAAATGATCTACGTCGTGCGCAATCCGAAGGACCTGTGCGTGTCGTACTATTACTACTGCCAGCTGATCCATCGATCCGAGGGAACCTTCCAGGAGCTTTGTGACATCTTCCTGGCCGATCAGGCTCCCATTGGCCCGATGTGGGCCCATGCGCTCGCCTTTTGGAAGCGGCGCAACCAAGACAACATCCTCTTCCTGAAGTACGAAGACATGAAGCGCAACCTGCCGCAAGTGATACGCCGCTGTGCGCAATTTCTGGAGTTTGGGCGCGAGCTGACGGAAGACGAAGTGCAGCGGATGTGTGAGCATCTGCAATTTGACCGTATGCAGCGCAATCCGGCCGTCAATCTGGAACCGTTGATGAAGGAGTCACCGATCGTGAAGAAAGACGCTGGTGTGAAGTTCATACGAAAGGGTGAGATAGGCGACTGGAAAAACCACATGGATGCAGCGACGTCCGCCCGTTTCGACGCGTGGATCGAGGAACACTTCGGGGGCAGCGGATTGGAGTTTGAGTACGAATGAGTGTGAAATAAAAACATTGCCTATTATCTAACGGGAAAAGTACGGCCGTGCAAAACTAGCGTACTCTAGCATACATTCATACGTCCCGGATAGGGACATTTACAAATAAGAAAACCGGTAAACATAAATCCGTTATAATTTGAAACCCCTCACGGACACTGGGCAACAGGGACACAGGAAGCGATTGCAAAACCGGTGCACTAGAGGCACACCAATTATGAAATTGATTCGATGAGCCACAGAGGCTTCCATCCTTCCGCGTTTTTTGCACCATTCTGCAACGGACCTTACGCAATACCAATCCAGCCTATGTTTTTTTCCTATTTAAGCCACCTTAGCTCACGATCGAAGTTATGGTTTGCATCTACTAAATGGAATCGAGTGCACAAGAAGAAGCCATGGTTTTAACAATCTGCTCTAAGCTTGTCCTCCTTGGCCAAGATAGAAGGTTTTCCATGCCGATGGTGCAAATTTTAACATAAACAGCCCACAAAGTTGTCCCTTCCTGTTGCGACCGCTGGTCTGCCTGATGATTAGATCAACTAACGAACCGGGCGGAATCTAGCAACATTGCCGTCTCTCTGCGCCTCTTTTGCGATCATATCGTCGGTATCGACAACCGGTTCCAGTGGCCGGCTTGTAACCAATACGGACAAATCAGACGTAAAATCCGTTACAACCGTGTGTAGCTATGCACCGGTGGATCTCCTGAGGGATCGTGTGTACACTACTAATAAGTGTAACGGTAACATTTTATCTCCTATGGGTCGATATAATTGTACGATACCGACCAGGCATGGTTGGGCGAAGGTTGTTTTGAACGGAATCCACGGGATGGTTGAGCAAAGTGTGACTTGATGATTATGCATTCAGTATATCGTGATCCAGTTTTCAACATTCTACTTTACACTCTAGTGCATGTTCTGTTATCACTCACTTTGTTGAAAATTTTTAAATAAAATTTCTGTTTTTATTTCCCGTGATTTATTGATGTTTTAACTCAATAATAATATCTCTTTAACAGCAAAACACGAAAGTACGATGAAAATCTGAACAGTACGAATAAAACAAACATTAAACCATATCAAACAAACATTTAACCAAGTTAGAAATCAAATTTGATTGTCTATTAAGGCCGTTGCCGCTTATGTTCGCCGTTAAACCATCCATAATTGATAAAGCCTTTAATTCGTCTCTAACTCATCAGGTTATGAAATATCTCAAATTCTTAAAAAGACCTTTAATTTGAGGGGTTGGGGGTCCGCGACAGCCGAGCGGTAGCGCCGGTTAGAAAATCGGCCCATGAGCGCCGGGGCTCACCACCTCGACGGCGTGGGTTCGAATCCCAACCGAGGCCGGACCCTCCCCTGTACGAGAGGACTGACTATCCACGTGCTACAACAGGGAAACAAGTCTCGTAAGCCCTTAACGGGCAGGCATGACCAAGAGGTCGTTACGCCAAGAAGAAGAAGAAGAAGAATTTGAGGGGTTAATGGTAAAAACAGTTCAGGGCTAAATATAAAGAGACAAGTTATTACCAAATTTTAAAATTTATTTATTTATTTTAAATTTTAAAACCAAGGTTTCTTTACATTTCTACGTGAAGTTGATTTCCAGACAGCGCGTTTATTTAAAAAAAAACCCGAACACATAAAATCATCCTATTCAGAACAATATTGTGTCTTAAAAATACCCTTTATTTGGGGCAAAACATGTCCAAATCGGTTCCCTGGTTCAAAAATTAATATCAAATATGCTATTTCAGAGTGAAACTCGACCAAGGTTTCTGTACCACATTCCCATTGAATTAATTATTTTAAAAGCTAAGAAGTACGGGTTGTCCGAAGTATAATGTGGGTTTCATTGTACAAAGATGTCTACCTGAACAAAAATTTCAATTAAAAGGAAATCGGTTTTTTATTAAAATCGGCCCAAGCACTAAAAGTTCAACAATCATTTCAAGCTGTGCCCAAGGTGCTTGAAGCTTATTGTTTTGGTAAATGGCGAATGTTTTCGTCTTGACAGAACATTATCGTGTTGTTGTTGCTCTAGCTTTTTCCCATCGATAGGATTGATTCTTCCCAATTTTCCGCATAAGTGATTGTACCATCTTGTGTGAGTTGCAAGAATCAGAAAAGAGGATGGGAAAATATTCATCAAACGCGGCCCAGTCAGCTGCGTCGTCCTCGACAAAACAGGGGAACCAACATCGAACATTGGAACAGATCGGAAACGAATTGATACGAGAATGCAAAATCTGTACCGAAAATACTCGCCTGTCCAAGGGGCTCCGGGAGCGACTAGAACGACTGCCAAGGAAAGTGCGGAAGGAAGTGGTCAGGCGGACACACGATGGCTGTTCACCGCTGTTCATCGCATGTCGCCGAGGTAACGTAGAGATTACCGAATATCTCATCAAAGTTTGCGAAGCGAACACGGAACAGAAGGGATTGTACGAAGTTCCGGAGGACCGCTCGGTGCATTGTGTGACCCCGCTTTGGTGTGCATGTGTTTCCGGCAAGTTACCGGTGGTGAAATGTCTCGTTCTACTCGGTTCCAACATAAATGCTCTCTCCGACACTGGATCGACACCATTGCGTAGCGCCTGCTTCATGACACACATCGATATTGGTATGTTAAACAAAAGAAAACGCCCTCCGAGGAAAACTAATGTCATTAACAATTGTTTTGCAGTTCAATTCTTAGTCGAACACGGTGCAGACATTAAGAAACCGAACTATAATGGAGGAACATGTCTGATCAATTCCGTGCAATCGGTCACCCTTTGCACCTACCTGATAAGCAAGGGGGCGGACGTAAATGCACGAGATATCCAGGATAAAACGGCCCTCCATTATGCCATTCAAGAGCATCGACTCGAAACCGCCCAGCTTTTGCTGGAACATGGGGCCGATCCCTTCGCCAAGTCACGCTATGGAGACGACGCGTTGCAGACGGCGTGTCTGAAAGGCGCCTATCACATATTCGACTTTCTGAAAAAACGAATCAACTATTCCGCAGAACGGTTGGCCGATGCACACGAGTTGTTCGGGTCTACGCTCATCGACGACTTGAATGTAACTCGCGGTGCCGTGCTACACTGGCGACTAGCCCACCAGATTCGCCTTCGCGGTCCAGAGTACATTTGCAAGCGACCTACCATCCAGCCTCGGCCCGCCTACGGATACTCCACCGAATTTTCCACCATCTCTGAGCTTGATAATATCGCTGCCGATGTGGATGCAATGCGCGTTCAAAGTTTGCTGATCTACGAGCGTATTCTCGGTATTGGCCACAAAGATACGCTCTTCCGTTTAATGTTCCGGGGTGCTTCCTATGCCGATGCCCATCGATTTCAGCGATGCATCGACCTTTGGCTGCTGGCGCTGCAAGTGCGTGTACAGAAATACTCCATCCTATACTCGGACACTTGTCTGACGGCACAAGCCCTCGTTCGATTGATGCTAGACCTAATCGATCAGTGCGAGGAACCGGTGGGGCTAGAATTTGTCGAGGAAGGAGTACCACGATTCGAGGATGTTTACGCGGTGTTTAGCATCCTGACGGCCAACATCGCCGAGGCCCGGCAGCTCATCAGCATACGACCGGTGCACAGGAAGCAGCAGGAAAACTTCGATCGCGTCATGAAGTGTCTCACACATCTAATTTTCCTGATGCTGGCCACGGCGAAAACGAGCTCGGATCGGGAGTTGATCTACCGGGCCGTGTACGCGCTGGTGCAGAGCAATATCCGCAGTGCCAGTAACAACGACACCTTGCTGCACCTTTCTGTCTCCCGGCTGAATGTGATAAAGAGCGGGTACTTTACCGATGACACCACCACGACCAAGGTCGTTTTTCCGAACCTTAGCGTGGCCAAGCTGCTGCTCGACTGTGGAGCCGATGTGAACGCTAAAAACGAATGTAAATCACCGCCACTACTGGTTGCAGCAATGCCTTACAACTACGACCGAGATGTAAGTATTAATTTTGAAAAAAGGGCACCGACAAGTGCTTTACAGTTTAAGAATGGAAGGCTTTTTTAAAGAAAGTTTCAGATTTCACTCAAATCAAATTTTACATGACATGTAGATACTTTGACTAAATTATTTGAACTGCATATGAAACAGAACATTAGTCATTTTCATTCGAAATAATAATATTGGATGTCAGAAAAAACAATGTCAAGTGTAGTTTAATATGGCATCTGTTTATCTGCCTGTTTTACAGATTATCTACACTCTACTCGAACACGGAGCGCATTTGGATGAGCCAAACCGGCTCGACGATCGGCCATTAAACCTGATACGAGACAACCCCATCAACGACATTCCGACAGTAAGCTACCTTCCGTTGAAATGTCTTTGTTCGACGGTAATCGTGCGGTTTGGCATACCGTACCGTAACCAAATACCGCGCACGCTGGAAGAATTTGTCAAACGACACGAACCATAATATGCAGGCGTGTACGTCCTGGAATCCGCTGGATCGGTTCCTCGTACCCTTTTTTCCCATTACTGTTCAAATGTTTGTCATCGAAAATCGGTTCAAATATTATACACTTGCTTTATCTTATGCGGTTGGAGAAATTTTATTTTACGTCACTTGGGACGGCATGACCTAGACATTGGGTGTACAATAAGGTTAACAACCTGTTTTAACGGAAGAACCTGATTGTCCTAAAAAATGTCAATGAAGTTGCCGTCAGATTGCTCAGTTGGAATACTCAAATCGGTCTAACGATATCCTCCTTGCATCATATGTTTAAAATTATTTAACAGAAACCATACTTGTGGGAATTTACAGAATTCTTTCGGCGGTAGAAGATATTATGTTATGTTACAAAAAACTGTAAAGGTTCGCAAATATAAGTTTACACCGAATGAAATGCCCTGAAGCCGAATCTCACGCCGCTAAGGGAAATTTAAAAATATATATTAACCCCTCAGTCTTGTAATCGCGTTTCTAGAAAAATAAATTCAAAAGACTCCTTGCCGTGCAACAAGAACTACGATAGAACTATTCAATAAAAGTACGACAATATTTGTAAGTTGTGCTGTTAATGAAATTACAAACACCGCATCATAATACATATTGCCCTAAATGCCCCTGTAGCGTTGCGTGAAATCAAGAGTAGGATAACTGTTGAATAAAAACCGATACTGGTCGTCGCACCGCACAGCTAATAAATGTCTGGAATATATCTGTCAATTTATATAGAGCAAACGAAAACATATACGTTAACAGCAATCGAACATCAGATCCAATAGCTAAATTAGAAATCATAGCAACAATACAGTATGAAAAGAAAATGTTTTTGCTTGATGCAATATATGATAGAAAACAAATATAAAGCCTCACTAAGATTGAATGCAATTAAAAACAACAAGAACACAGACTCTTACAAGGAGCAACTCTGCTTTAATACCAAATGACACGAATGTAGTGATTTAAGGATACCGCAAATAGAAACAAACAGCAGAATAAGTAACCAAGTTGAAACCTATTATCAATCAGTTTAGATTTTTTTTCTTCACCCTCTTTATGTATTAACTTTGAAAATTGAGATAAAATGTGCCTGGTTTCAGTAAGAAAGGGTCGGATTAGGATCAACTATACCAAACATTTAACATTTCCGTCTTCAAAGCAACAATTGACTCCTGGCCATTCCGCCGTAAATTTTTTGTTCGTTCATATATTCCGGGTGGGAGTGGATGAGTATTTTTTAGATTTAAAGAAATTAGACAAACGTTATGCTGGAACGATGCTATACATAGGTAACAAGACAACAACATATATTGAAGACTAACATACACATACATACTAACCGAAATAATCCCTAGCGCTCTAAAGGATGCTTGTAGTTCGTGGCATTGATGTTACGGCCAATACGCGACCATAGGCACGTTTGCCGCGTTTCCCTAGCAGAACCTTAGAGCAGAAAAGTGCGACAAGACTAGATAATGAAACACTTAGTACGAGCAGCACGGATCTGTGCCAGATCCCGGCCCTGTCGGCTATAGTCAATTTGATATCCTTCCGTTGATTGCCGCGTTCCACAACCAAGGGTAGAAATAACGCTACCTCTACACGGTCTCCCGCCATCAACACCCAAATGGAAGCAATATTCTTCGGTATTGAAATGCAATGAATTATCCGTGACGAACAGATACCGATGCTTGTACGCAATGCGGCTGGCAAAGCAAACGCTTCGGGGCATTTGAATATGCAAGTTATTATTGTGATTATGATAAAGCATAGCAAGGAAACTTCAGAAAATGATAACATAGTCGGAAAGAAACATAGTTACTGATAAAGCAACTCAATAAATAAAAGTAAACAAATGAACGTATGCTATTTGCTGCAGAACGGGTTTGATGAACTTTTCTTTTTTGAATCGTTTTGAGAAGGTAACGGTATGGTAATAGAGTTCATCGAATCCACCATTCTTGAAAATGATTTTTATTATTTAAACATTCCAGGCGAACGAAAAGAGGTGTGTCAAGAAATTTCAGAAAACATTACATTAAAATTGAGCATTTGAAATATTCTTTTCAATTTACGCATTCAGCAATACTTATAGTCTTTAAGTTAATCCTAATGCTTACGGTATGTACATATATGATCAGCCATTCATTTTATAGGAAGATCGCTGGATTTTAGAGTTTAAAAAGTTACTCCGGTTCTATCAATTTTAAAACTCTGAAAACCGAAGCTAAGATACATTATAACATTATCTGCCGAAAAATTTAAAATACTGTACTGCATTCTTCATGAAATTTATGCGGTTTTCCCTAGATTAGATGTATGGTTAAAATGCAACTAAAATAGTTAAACAATGTTCTACATAAATATTATTGGAAATTTATTTTTTAGATAAAGTTTTAATGCACCTTATTTTTAGCTCACAATGTTCCAAGACTAGCAAAATCGTTACTGTCCCAAATGAAGCAAATGCGGTACGTAGATGTACTGGATTCAAAAAATTTGTTGCTTACGAAAAGAAGTAAATTTAAATTTGACAAAATTTTTTTACCCATTTTGCTGAAAGCATATAGGAGCTTATCTAAGAGTTTAAGCTTGAGTTGGGGTTAAAGCATGTGTGATTTAAATGTCAAGAGAGAAGTATTTGCAACACGGCGCACAATTTAAATTGCCTTCCGTCCACGTTGACTCTTGAGAACACATGTTGCACGCACAGTGCCCACGCCTTAACTCTACGACCTTGAATGTACTTTTCATATAAATGGAACAATTACATCTAGGATTTTACAATCAATTTACACATTTACAATTTGAACAATTATTCAAGATTATTACAAATGCAAACCGAAGCATACATGTGTGGTACCTACTTTTGGATATCTGACCAAACTAGGCGGCAAACGGAAATATGACCACCAAAGCAACCTGAAGAATCTCGCGGGGCAACCACCAAACGCACGATGTATGCGTGCCGACCATGCTACCCGCGTAACGGTGTGAGTTTTATTCCGTTTATCGGCGAGACGGCGGACCGAGCGGATTGAACCGCGATCCGCGATCGACGCACTAAGAGTGACCAACTGTGGATAAAGGAATGGATTTCCCTATCCGAGACGCTGCCCGCCGCGGTTTGCTGTTGTTGCTGCCGTACGTGTGCAACAATGCCAGGCACAACTACTGCATGCATACAGTGCTCTCGATCACGACGCTATAAGGTAGCTTTCGCTCGGGCGGGCCGGGACGATCTTTCTCATTTTGGGGCAGTGCGTTTCGCCCCGCCAAGATCATATCATCAGGTGGTAGTGGTGTGTGTCAGTCAGTCAGTCGCGTTCAGTTCGTCCGGTGGGCTGGCTAGCGCGATTTTACCCTGCCTTTCAGCGAAAGTGTGTACAAGAGGTGGCCGCTTCATTCGGGGGAACGCTCTGTTGGCTACGTGTACATTGGTACGGTCCTTTTCAGTGAAGTCCCTTCGTGCAAGTTTAGGTGGTCGACATTTTGTTACGCACAGTCGTCGTCGCCACCGCCTCCAAAGACCGGAAGTGAACAACGGTGACGAAAAGAATTGTTGCAGCACGAAGTTGGGCCAGCAGTGTAGTGAAAAGTGAACCTCGCCGCTCCGATCCGGGGCAAGAGAGAAAGCAAACAACATTTTCGCCGTCAAGGGAACGGTAGCCCGACCGATTGGAGTTGAGATTTGCACTGGGAACATAAACAGCCCCGGGGGCTGCTAATTGTCCGAGTCAGTCAAGGCTGTGACGAAATGCCAGGAATTCCATTTCTGTACGGATCCGCCGTCCGGTGGCACCGATACTACCTACTGCTGTTGGCTGTGATCGTAGGAAATTCTGGTACGTACCCAACCGGACGCGCTACGAAGAGAACTTGTACGAAAGACTTCAACGTTGGTCGGGGAATGGCAAGCGACGAACCGTATCAAAAGAGAGGGCAATGCGAAAAAGCTGAAGCAAACCACCGCAGTGGACTCAGTTGGAACGTAATCGGAAAGTTGTCTGCATGAGTCGCGGAAGTGTAATGTACGGTGATCAACCTTGAGCCTACACCATCCGCTAGCGGGCTTGAGGAGGTGTTGCTGAAAAAAATCCACCCTTTCCGGGAATATGTTACAGGTTCCTGATAATGTTTATGCTGAACAACGACACCTATATGTGTTTTGAGTTAGCAATTATCTAATTTGTTAGACACACGATTGAAAACAAAAATTACATTTACTAGGAATAGCCTACACATCATATGCTTTAAAGCCAATTAATGCTAAAAGTCGATGGAGTATGTTTAATCTCCTTCGAGCTTGTGCAGAATGAGTCAAAGACAAAGATCGATGAGTAATCATTCACATTGAATACATGTTACTACTGATTCAGAAAAAGGAATATGAATCACAACTTTAGTTTGCAATGCAAAATATCGCAAAAGTTCTGTATTTCTGAAAATATAATTTAATTTTACCTTTAAACCAAGTACCGAATCCGAGCTATAACATACATTGCACGAGGCGTCGGTTTGCGAATGCAAAAACCGATTGTGCAGCTTAGGAACCCGTTTTTGACTCACGTCGAACCCTGCTTATGTTTGACAGCAATAAAAAGTATAATTTGTTACTGGGGAGCAAAACCCTAACTGCAATTAGGATATGGCACGATTAAACGTAAAATGGGTGCGTACTTTCCATCTCAACATATGTCCATGATTTATGCACTGGGGAGACGAAAAAAAAGCTACAGATTGCTGCTAAATATAAATCTTATTCAAAAGAAAGATTTACTTTTTTAGGTAGAGTTGAGTTGCGCATTTCATATAACAGTGTCTACAGTAAAACTTTACGTTTCACATTTTACACATTGCTCAAGATTCTTCAGAGATTCTTCACTTGTTTTAACCTTGGCATTTTTTTTTTTTGGCAAAATGGCATTACACTCTGAATAGCGTCAGTTAGATTAGATGGAAAATACTTTGTGCTTTCCTCGAAATATTACAGTGATTGAGAATCACTGCTACATAATTTCTTTTCAAGATCAATCGAGCATTGTTAGTCGCCTTGGTCATTTTTATGCAGCAGGTTAGATGTGACATCAGTGACAAATAGTAAGAGAAACATTTAAAAGTGCATAAGAATACTACTAGTTTTTTTCTTACTCTCAGATTTGGGCTAAACATACTACAACATTTAGACATAAACGTGCAAAATCCATTCTGTTAAAAGATATCGAAAAACTACTTACCATAGAAATTAATGTCGCAAACGTCGTATTGTTAAGTGCCCGAATGTACTACTTCCAATTTAGGTTCATTGGCCATTTCTACCTTATTATTTTTCATTACCATATTTGGGCTGTTTAGTTATAGTGCATACCGTTTTACATTTATTTAAACACTCCAGTCTGTCAAAATCCGGAAGATGGCCCGTACCGGGGGAAGTATATTGGAAAGTTCAACTCATACCACCATCAGGCCTCCGGTGATGTGTACGCGGTCGACGAGTACACCTTCCTGCTGACTGGCTTCAACTACGACGGCAACGGTGTGGACACCTTCTTCTGGTCCGGAGCGAGCAATCGTCCCGGACCTCAGGGATTCATCGTGCCCGACGAGTACGGAAAGTGAGTGCGCTAACGTTTACCGACGATCTTTGCATCGACCGTTCGTACCACATTGATAATGAGCTGTCTTTTCATGTTCCAGAACAAACATACTGGAGCGATATTTCAACAAGGACTTTACTTTACGACTGCCGGATAGCAAGAAAATCACCGAAGTGCAGTGGCTGGCCGTGTACGATCTGAACTCGCAGAACAACTTCGCCGACGTGTACATTCCGGAGGACTTTGAGCCACCGGTGCCGCAAAAGGCGGGCAGCTTGACGGCTGTCGCCGGTGGCCCGGTGGTGTCGAGCGACAGCATCGACATTCTCGACTCGAAGACGATCCGCATCACGGAGTTCAGCTACGACGGCAAGGGAGGCGGCTCGGTGCACTTCTGGGTCGGCGTTGGGCCATCGCCTTCGTCCAAGGGCAGCAAGGTGCCGGACGAGATGGGGTACCTCGATCCGATCCGGGCGTACGATCGCGAAACGATCACGCTCGAACTGCCCGGCGACATGACGATCTTCGACATCGATTGGTTCAGCGTATACGACGTCGAAGCCCGCCGGGACTACGGTTCCATCCTGGTGTCGGACGATCTGAACGTACCGCCCTCGCTGGTGCACGTCACACCGCACACGGCCTCGCTACCGAACTGCCGTCAGCTGCACAAGGACTATCGCATGTCGTGGGAGGTGTTTGGGCCGCAGATCACGATCCAACTGGCCGGGAACGTGCGGTCGGACGAGTATCTGTCGTTCGGTATCAGCGGATCGGAGCACCGCAGCCAGATGTTGGGCGCCGACGTTGTGGTCGCGTTCATCGACGGGCACCGTGGGTACGCGGTGGACTACAACATTACCTCCCTGGCACCGTGCGTACAGGTGCTCGGCCAGAACAAGGGCGTGTGCCGGGATGACGTGGTCGGAGGACTGGACAGCTTCCAGCTGCACACGTTCACGCGGGAGAACGACATCAACACGATCACCTTCCGCCGGACGCTCATCTCTTCCGATCCGGGTGACAAGGAGTTCCTGCTCGATCGTCCGATGTACGTAGTGTGGGCCATGGGCCGGCTGGACTCCAACAACGAGCCAACCTACCACGACGTCTACCCGAAGCGTAACGTGCAGATACACTTCAACACCTCCGAGCCGGTCAACGATTGCTTCAGCTTCACCAGCCGCGATGCCAACCTGAAGGACGTGTGGGAGCGGCAGCAGATCTTCGACCGATCGGTGCGTGCCTTTACGGCTACCCTCGGGCCGGCAGGAGGCAAACGGGGCTACCAAGGCATTACGGGGCACGTATCGAACGGGCTCGCCTGGTACATCAATGGGTTCCTCGTGCCGGAGTTGTGGCTTCGGCGAGGGCTCACTTACTCGTTTATGGTGCGGGGCGGCAACAATCCTCATTCGCCCGAATTCTATCATCCGCTCGTGATCACCGATGAACCGCACGGTGGCTTCGACCGGCTGTCCGACGCGAAGCAGAGCGAGATTCGTGTGCTGGCCGGAGTCGAATTTACGCGCCGTGGCCGACCGAAACCGACCGCCGCTGGTCCGCTCTGCCTGGCGCGCCACCCGGAGGGACAGGATCGTCGGTTGGATGACAACTTTCCCACGTTCAAGAAGTTCAACCGTACGCTCAAGTGGACCTGCGACTCTGGCGACGCGGCGATTTTGCAGATCACACCGAACACCAGCTGGCCTGACGTGGTGTACTACAACAGCTTTACCCACGCCAACATGGGCTGGAAAATACACATAGTGGACAGTTACAGCCAGTCGGCTCGAAGCGGTTGTGCGGAAGCCACCGCAGCCGGACACTTGCTGCGAATAATACTGGTTGCGTGCGGGAGTGTTCTAGTTTGGACATGGTCTCAGAGAGAAATAAAGTGAAACGACTATAAAAAACTATTATTTTATGTGGTCCATTAATTTAAAACGAGTCAATGTGGTTTTCTTTCGATGTTGAACTGATCCAAGCCAAACGAAAAATATCCTACGCAGAACAAATGATAGATAATACAGTTGATCACAGACAGGTTCTGAACAATGTGCCTCCAGATTCAGATTTTCTCCATGACCCTGGAGCAGTATATAAGAAGTGCTATCACATACTGCAGTATAACCAGTAGGCTATCAGCACCTTAACGCGAATTTCTTCTTCGATTCGTTGTTCTCGGTGTTGACATTTGACCCAAGATAGGTGAAATTTTAGCTGACTTCAAAAGTACGCTCACCTGCAATTGTTGCCAGGGCCACCGATGGTGCCTCCATAATCTTGGTTTCCTCCTCGTTAATATGCAGTCCAAGGTTATTTGCCGCTTGCTCAACGCTTTAGTAAGCTTCTGCTACATTGGAGAGTTTTTTTTATTTATTATATTAACATCGTATGTCTTATAGAAGATGGTGCCCAATGTTTCCACGTCTGAGTCTCGGATGACCCTCTATAGCGCTAAGGTGAAGAGTATAGAGGCAAGCCCATCCCCCTGCCACAGTCCCTTAGTGGTAGCAAAGGAATTAAAGAGTTTTCCATCCACCTTCATCCGGGATGTTGGTCATGGTTATTCCTACAAGTCTGAATAATTTGCTTTTTTTTAACAATAATTGAACCGTACACGGTATTAAACGTAAGTTGCTTGAAAAAAAAACCCAATTCGAAAGATCTAACAATTAACATTGCCTAAAGATTTCTCTAAAGAGAACAATTCTCAATATGATATAAAAGAAATGCTCCAGTAATGTAATATTTTAAATCTTCTTCTTCTTCTTGGCGTAATGACCTTGTTGGTCATGCCTGCCCGTTAAGGGCTTACGAGACTTTTACCATATGTGTACGTGGATAGTCAGTCCTCTCGTACATGGGAGGTCCCGGTTAGGATTCGAACCCATATTTTACATAAACCTAAAATAATTGACAAGATACATTGTTTTGCTCAGGCTTACGCTGTTGTATTAAATAATGGTAAATAAATTTCAAAAAATATTTTAAATGTTAGTTGTCTGTAAGCCCAAATAAGAGTAACATGTGAACATTCTGGAAAATTCATACAAATAAAAACGAATTACATTTAAATTTAAGAAGGAAACACCAATATAAAACAGATTTAAGAAACGTTAACTAAGGTCAAAAGGAGAAACATCGTGTCTTCTTTGTTGTTCAAATGAGCCCCGGTTATGCCAACGATCCGAAGAGTCTAACCCGTGATATACCTCCATCCGGTGCGATGGTAATGCGTACCCTCGTGGCAGCCTTCTTTTGGGGTAACAAATCCTTTCCCTCCAAAAACTCGTGCATCTGATTCGGTCCAAGTTTACGGCTTTCCATCAATGGCAACCAGTGCACATCATCACCACCATCGATGTCTCCAACCGCACCGTACTCCAACCGGACACTGTCCGGGTAGTTGCCCTTAAAATGCTTCGTATCAATGCACACCCGCTCGATCCAGCATCCACGATCGGGTGGTGCGCCCAGCTGAAACGTGGCCCACTCGCAACCAGGAACCAACAGTATTCCATTCGCATCGGCACGCAAAACGGGTGGCCGATCGAGCCGGCGGGCCGTTTCCCATCCATCCCCCATATTGCACCCCTCGGTGGGTTTGATCAGATTTGCCGGATGGCCGTAGTGTGCGTTGGAGTAACCGGTACACCGGCCACCGTTTAGCATTGCGATCAGATCGATGGACTTTTTCGCCGTCAGTAGTGCCGGATCCAGCTGAACCGTGCCGTACACGCGGAGTCGCGCTATTCCTCCATCCGGAAACATATTCACGCGCAGGTGGCGTACAACCAGCAGCCGTTTGCGAGCGGGAAGGGCGAAATATTGTCGTCGGGTCGCTTCGTACCCGGGCGCTAGCTCCACCCGGGGCAACAGCTCGTCCCACCGATCCGTTCCGATGAGGTTCACCATGCCAAGCTGCTCCGGCGTGCAGCCACGTCCGATCATTCCATCCTCGCACCGGTCACTCACGGGCACGCGCTCTAGCGAGGTCTGCAGCATCTGCTTCGTCGTCCCATCCAGCGTTCCACCCTGGATGGACACGCGGGGTGCATAATTACCGGTGAAGAATGCCGTATCGATCGCGAAACCGGCGATCTGCGTCGGTGCACCGAGCTCCAGCAAGCACCAGTCGTGTCCGGGGATGCGTTTGCGGCGCGTTTCCCAGCCATCCATCAGCTTACCGTACGGCGTGTACGCGTCCGGCTCGAATACCGGTTCGCCGTCCTTCAGCATCCAGTCGGCCGGTGCGAACCAATCGTCCGTCGCGAACAGAATGCATCCATTACTCTTTGCATTGCAATTGCAGAAAAAAGAAAGCCAGATAAGAGCGCGACACACACACACACACGATTGCGATGTGCAAATTGCGATAACAAAAATCCCTTACCCCAACCGATGCCACCTCAGACAGTGCCGTAAAGGCGGGCACTTCCGGTAGCCGCCTGGTAGTGTCTCTCCCCACCGATGCCATAGACGCTGTTGACGCTTTCAGCTTTCTCTCTCAACACTTGACGCTGGTCAAACTGCAACTAGCTGCTTCAGCAAGCACGTCAATCCTGTCCGCCGGTGAATCCCGATAGTCCCCCCCCAACGGCCCGACAACAAGCAGGCCGGGACGATCTAATCCCAGAACAACCAAATAGAAAAACAACGCGCAGAACGTGTGTTCCGTCACCTTCCAACCAACGTGGCGCTCGGTCATGTTAATTGACCACACGGGGAGATAACAGAACGACAACTGCGCTGAACAATTGGAGGAACGTTGATTTTTTGAATTTCCTATCTTACCTAGCGCGGCACACACGGTCGTCCGCACGGTGGTGCAACGCATTTTTGTTCGAGGCTATTTATTTGAAACGCAACTTTGATGACGCACCTAAAACATCCTGTAGTGCGTCGTTTAGTATTCTTACGCCTAAATAACAAACAACCATATTGAACATATCAGCTTTGAACCGATTTTGTTGTCTTTAAAGCCATCCCGAAGTGTGTGATGCTTTCCGTGGGGTAAGGTATCTCTAAAGTCTCTGTTCCGAGACACCGCTATAGAATCAGGTACAGGAGATTAAATTTGCAAACCGAATTCGCATGTAAGAAAGGTCGGAGATAATTTCCTTTTGCCAGCATTACCGAACACTGAACCGATTCGCAGTGTGTGTATGTTTTTTCTCTCATTATCATATGCGTTATCATCTCGCCGTCGATGAAGCCCCATCGTTGAAGTGTATTGTTGTTGCATTACTTCAATGTTTTATTTTATTTGATTTTTTTGTTTGTTTGTTTGTTTGTTTGTTTGTTTGTTTGTTGGATGTTGTTTCCGCGGATACTACCATCCGTCTACCTATTCCATTTGTTCCAATTCCCCACCCCTGCCTGCCTGCCTGCCTGCCGCCTTCGGTGGCCTGGTGTGCTAGAGCTTCATCCTTCGCGTTGTTTGTGAGCGTTTGTTTTGTTTTGCTTCCCATCGCTGCCGTAGCATCGGCACGATCTATTGTTTCGTTCGTACCATATGCCACCCGCTCGCACACCACCATTGACCGTTGATTTTGAATCGTCTTCAAGTCTCTTATATTGTTACATCTAGTCTTTTCGATCCCACACGACGAACGCAAACGCGAGTATCACATGCCACCCCCGTAAGTTGTGCAATTCAGCCCTACGTCGCCCGACTACTACTAGCATCCGTCGTCGTATTCGTACATGCCCCTTGCTTTCTTCTCCGTTTGTTCCTGCTAGCAAGATTCAAGGCGTGATTCCCTCTCTTCCAGCCAAGCTAGCCAAATTTCCTTCGATTCGATTCTGGAGAAGGTTACCAAAAACCCAAGCTGAACAAATAAATGGAAACAAAAAGACTGCTACGGTGATAACGCGTTAAAAAATAAACCCTAACGCTAGAATTAAAAAGGAAAACTAACTGTAGTAAAGGAATAGTTTTAAAACACTGCAGGGGGTGCTCGTAAGAGATCTGGCTCTGGGAGGTTTCTATTCCAGTCGCCAGGTACATACATGCGGCACAAAGCCATATTTAATCTCTTCGTGTGCTCGAAAAGGAAACGGCATCGCAAATGCAAATGCAAATGGAACAGTGCCATGATCCGAACGTAAGTAATGTTTTCCCGGCTGATATCACCGTCAACCCGCTCTTTATATTTGCCTCTTTCTCTCTCTCTCTCTCTCTCTCTATCTCTCTGTGTTGCTTAAAGGTCTTTTTGCATTAAATGTCTAGGCGAAGGTCTTGTCGAATTAACGAATATATCTTTGATTTTTATACTACCAGCTTGTTTTAATGTTTCATGTTTTTAGTTATTTTATTCTGAGTAATTTTTGTTTCTTCCCATTCCGATGAGCCCGTGTTTTATGTGTGTGTGGTTACTGCTATTTAAATGCAAACAAATTATACATTTATATTTTACATTCGTTCTTGCCGGTAAAACCAATTGAAAAATCCCATCTTCTGTCTCTCGCTTTCGCTCGCTCGTACTCATACCTTGTCGTAGCCGGAAATGTATTACATGTTTCCTAACACGGGTTCGTATGGCGCATTAGGTGTACCGGAGCGATAAACTAATTCCAATCGCTTCCATAAAATGAAACGAACGGATTTTAATGTTCAAACATTACACAGAAACGCCAAACAATGCCCCTACCGTCGATTCTAATATAAACAGTTGAGTTTTCTTTTTTTTATAAATTTTGTCTTTTTGATATACATTTGAGCATTCATATGCATTGTTTGTTTAACAAAACAGTAAAAAAAGAATGTGAAGTAAAGTAACTCAGGATTGAGTTTTCAGGCGAACCAAGCGTTCATTTGCCAGACAGAAAGAAATAAAACATTGGGAGCTATCGGATACGTTTTTCTCTATCGATCGATATGGTATATCGACCAACAAGTGTTCATTTTCGGGATACTTGGTTCACTTAGCAATCGCGAACGTTGAAAGTTATCTATCGATATATCAGTGGATAAAACGGCTGCCAAACGCGAACAAATTTGTCGTGCAGTTGCTATATCGATAGATATTGCTATCGCGAACGCTAGAAGATGAACCCTATCGATCGATATATTTTCCACTGCCATGGACCAGTCGATAGCGAGTTAAAAGCTCATTTTTAATGATGGTACACTAAAAAATCAACACGAATCCACAATAACTAACACCACTGAGCATCACAATTCGTTATTTCTACCAAAATCACTGATTTTATTGATTATTTCTTTTCATCTGATTTCATCTGTTTACCAAATGTATCACTTGACCAGTAAAAAAAGGATACTTGGATCCAGCTGGATGACGATTGTCTTCCATGCGATTTTTACATCCATAGAAAAGTAGCTAATTAGCAGCCAGAAAACTGGTTGCCTTATCGACCGATAAATTTATATCGACAGATTCAGAAAAAGCGTACGCGATGCAAAATTCGAGTAGATAACTTTATCGACCGATAAAAATGCCTCGATCGATTGATGAAACCTACTTCGTTCGCGATAGGCATCATTGAACGAATGTCTAATTCGAAGACGCTAGCCGTTATGCTTAACACCTGAGGGATGATTATTTTTGATCGTCAAAATGGAACAGTTAACAGAAACTACCATATGCTCACTTCAACGTCGATGTAGCAAGAAAACAGTTCTCCCATTGTAAAGCACATAATAAATGATAGCAACTTTCAACCATTATGATTGCACTGCAATGAAAGTTTCTTCATTCACGACACGGGACAGTCTGAAGCCAAGTAGCAGCATACTTAGATCAGGATCAATAAACTGTTAACAACATACTATCTTAAGGGTAAGTCAATACCAAAAGCTCCAGAAGAATGCAAAAGTAAATCAAGCCTAGGAGTTAGTTGGAATAAAAGTAAGATCGGTAAAAAGAGAGACCGATGCAAAGCTATTTTTTTCCACCGCCATTGTTTTGACAGTTTATTCAAAAATTGATTACAAACACACTTGCATTATGCGAGAGATTTTCGCAACAATCTCCAAAACGATACAGGTTACCGGAAATTCTGGACCATTGGCTCAGGACCTCGCGAATATTGTAGTAGCATAAAGTTTGGAGTAGTCAAAAGTGCTCCTCGCTGCGAAGTCATTGGATATGGATCCTGTTGGTTGCCATGATATGGTCGAAATCAAGTCTGACTATTCCAAATTGTCTGTTTAAACAAACCGAAACACATTTTTAAGCTGCTCGTAAAAGGTAAACAAAGTATGGCTCCTTACATGGTATCCTTCCACCTCTCCTCTTTACCGATCTTCAGTTGGATTAACGAACCATTTCACGTTGCTATGGTAATTTGAATTTTATAGTGCTCGTCTCAATTGAGGGTTAAGGAAGCGTTTGATAATTGGCGGTAAGTTATGTAAAGTTGCTATCATTAAAAGTAGGCTTACGAAGGTTTTCAACAAACAAATCATTAAACTGTTTTTCATCTTTGAAAACTCTTTTTATGTTGGCCACGTTTAGACTTTACGTAACGTAGGGGAGGGATTCGCATTAAACTAGGTATTCCATATTCACATGTTTGCTAAAAATATAAAAACAATCAAACTTCTACCCTTTTGTTGGCTACTCACAAATCGGCCAGTTAAGTAAAATATAGTTTCCAAAGCTGAGAACAGCGAATTGATGTTACAAAATCTAAACGTGGCCATTTGCGAAAAAGATTTTAAACCGATAGTGAGTGAGTAGCTGTTGAACTGCCACGTAAAAGCTTGTTGCACGATATGCCTTCCCGCTGGGCCTAGGTGTTGAACTTTGGGCGTTTGTTTGCTTTCTTGTACACTGTTCCAATCGTCCAGTTCCATTTCCGCGTGCTATACGGTTCGTTGTTGAAAAAGCTTACCGGTTCCACGCAAAATCGACTTTACCGCGAATCGTACAATCTCCGCTTCCTGTCTGACGTGGATGCTCCGTGAATTGAGCTCCAAACTTATCCATTTGTATCCTGCCTAGCTTAGTGAGGGTGATTCTGTCCGGTGTCGTCCTGTTTCGATACCAAATTATTACTCACGCTAACGGTAGATGCTGTTTAGTAGGTGTTATATTCTTCCAACTATACACCAACGCTACACTGTTAGAGTGTTGCTTAATATGCCTACTTGGCGCGCAGGGATAATGATTGATTTTTCTTATTCGTGTTTCATGTTTACAACTTCCTGCCTCCTATCGTCTACCTTCACTGCTACCCTAACTGCCTTATTACTTTTAGAATCCAGGACTAACGATCTATCTTCCTTTATTACGTTCTTGCCCTACCGTTATAACGGACGACGCTCATATACACGCCAACCCACACACCACGTTTTCACTTCACTTTATGCTCGCAAATCTCACACACAGCAATCATTCCTCAATCACCCCTCCCGGCCCCTGCTAATCAAAACTTTCTTACTCCTTTTCTCAGGGGAACTTTTACTCCATGCATTCGCACTACACATTCACACATACCCGCGCGTGCTTACCCATACGCATGGCGTTTCCCGAATAATTGTGCCGCCGCTTTCATGCCCTCGCTGCTAAGCTAGTACTGAAGCTATGGATTTCCCTCTGGATGATGCTATTTTTCAAATGTTTTGTTTCTGGTGTTGCTCCTTACAATGCTTAGTTGGATTATGATCGTTGACCGGGATGACAAAGGGGGGTTGGGATTGCACGATCTTACACTCACGTACGGAAGCGAAAGGATTGCAAAAAAGCACAGGCAAATAATCTCTCAAAACAAGCGACGAAAAAGAGATCCCCTTTTCATGGTTGCAATGAAGCCCCCTTCCGCGGTTTTACGTTGCCGTGCCACCCTTTTTTCCTGGTCCGTCACAAACCTTTATTTAATGACAAAAACTTTCAGTACGGTTAGCGTTTTTGAATTTTTGGATGAATTTACCATTTGATCATGACCCCCCGGGTACCACACAGCTTTTCCTTCAACTGCATCGCATTTGATTGTATCTTCCCCATCATTTGTTGTTCTGCGTTTGCTCGACATTAACTTCTTTACAGGTTTCGTTTTTTTTTGCTACTCCCTACCTACCTAGGCAAACACTCGCTTCCCACTTACTCCTTCTTCTCTCCCCGGGCATCAAACATCCAGCTCGCTGCACTGACCAACCGCTACATCCGTTCTCCCGTGCACGAAACATTAGGCATTCGTTTGCATCAGGTTCCAGTAGAACGGGGTTTTTGCTCGATCGGAACCATCTACCAAATTCCCCGTTTTTAAACCCATTTGTTTTCCTCACCACCGTGTCTCGTACAACCACATCCATTTTTCATATCCTCAGGAAAATCTATCAATAATAATAATAATAATCATTATAATTATAATAATAATTAATTATCCTCGCTACTACTATTACTATTAGCTAAAACTTATCCTGAAATATGAATAAATTATTGGTTGCGGCCACGGCGATGATGTTCTCGAGCGGATGCCAGGCAGTGTGGAGGATCCGCTTGTTGAAGGCCAAACAGTCAACGCTGATCTCGTCCTTTTTCCGCTTGCCACCGGTGCACACCTTGCGCGGCTTCAGCACCGTTTTGGGCTTGATAATGTCGCGCGAAGCTTCCAGCGTGACGTCCTTGTTCGTGTTCCGATCGAAGATGCGGAAAAAGTTGTTGTAGCTACCGGTCATGATGGCCGAATCGTTCCCATTCCAGCAGCACTCGAACTTGTCGAAGATGCAATCGTTCTCGTAAAGCGAACACAGCTTCGTGCGGAGGTATTCGTGAACCTATGGCGCAGCGAAAGGGAAAATGGTTTGGGAAAGCATTAGTTAAGGCCCCCTTGCATACACGGGAAGCAGCTCCTTTCCATCTCCTTCGATTCCTACTACTTACCGGATACGTCTCGATCGGCTTCGTTTCCATGTGCAAGTCCCACACCTTAATACTCAGATAGTCCCGCGAGATCATGTAGCGGCCCGAGTTGCTCAACTTCACGTCGCTGATCGAGCTGATGATCTCGCGGAAGAAGCTCTTGTTGGTGATATCCACGTCCTCCGGCTCCTCGAACAGCTTCGCGTGGCGATCGCAGAGCGCCGACGATCGCATATCACATAACCTGATAGTACCTTTACTGCTCGAGTAGACGAACACGTTGCACTCGGTCGGGTGGAACTCGGCGGCAGTGATCACCTCCGTCAGCTCCTCCATGTTCGCCGGCTTGATGTCGACGATGTTGAAGCTCTGGTCGGTGATCTCCAGGTGCCACAGGTTGATCCGCAGATCGTCCGCCGACAGGTACGTTTCCTGGTCCGAGTTCACCGAGATCGAGTTGATGTGGTAGGTGTGCGCGTTCGCGAAGATGCGACGCGGCGACGCTTCCACCATCAGGTCCATCGGTTTGATCGACGGTACGCGCAGCGCGCTGATCGACGACGGGTCGCGTATGCTCCCATTGTCCTCCCGTGTGTTGTAGCCCTCGACCCGCTTGTCGCGCTCCGACACCTTCCACAGCTTGATCGTTTTGTCGTTGGTCGAGAGCAGAAAATGCGACTGGTTCTTGCGCTTGAGCCATCTGATTTTATTGATCTTCTCCTCGATCTCCAGCGACTTTAGGTAGTCGAACTCGGGCTCGTGCGACTGAAAGGTGGAGTAAACGTTGTACTCGCCGCGTCGTGGTGACGCCGCTTTCGATGCAGGATCTCTCTGTGCGGGGAAGAGAAACACACAATTATTTTGAGCCAACTGCGAGTAATCGCATCTATGTGGCGTCTCCCAACCAACAACAGCTGTGCCGGTGCTAGTTAAGATCATCCATATTCATACGGCATTTGTCACGTGTCAAATTTACATCCGTTTCGGTTCATTCGCCACTAAACTCTTGCTCGCAGAGTCCCGACTAAACTCTGTCGCAACTATAATTGTTTTTCCAGCAATTAGCACATCTGGGTGGGTACCAGTCTCATCATTTATTCATTAGCTCTTAAATCTTTCACCAACTATTGCCAAGTGGACAGAGCTAAGAATAAAACATGTTGAGTTTGAATCATGTACTTTCCTAAATGTTTCTTTCAACGTTTAAAAACAACCTTTTCATTTTTATGCATTTTGAATGTGTAAATCAAATACTTAATTGATCATTTAACTGTTCAAACATGTGTTCAACTCATTCAATCTCTACGAAAGCAACTTAAAGCCCCAACTTGTGGTGGTGGTGGCCGATATTGTCACTAATGTACAATTTAACAAACGAAGTTTGTAGTTAGTACCCTCTTCTAGAGGCAAAGGCAAAAAATTTTGCTCAACAAAACTTGTTGGGTAGTTCTGTGCAAAATTGCTTAGTCGTAAACATCGAGGATAAATTAAAGATAAACATATTATGGATGCTTTAGTTTTTATAATTATGTTTTTTATTTCGTAAAAAGAAAAAACCAAGAACATACCTTGTGTGGTGTCTGAGAGTCTTCAAAGGTATGTGGATTTTATGGTTTAGAGAAGATGTTGTATACATAAAGATCCCCAAATCCCATTGGAGTTTGAGTTGAGAATGTTTCGCTACGCTAAGAAATATTTTTCTTTGCTAATTTTTCAACACGTTGTGGCACCGTGGGCCGGAAAGTCGGGCAAAACGGGGCCATGAGTTTGACACCAGTGCAATACACTTTCGACCTCTTTCAAAACATCCCGTACACACAGTCAATGAAAATGAAAAGGAACCTGACCGGTTCTACGGGGACCGGTGTGTTACATAAACCGTGCGTACCCCCCTCCCTCGCCGTACTGGCTTTTCGACATCAGCGCCCGAGGCCAAAGAGAGCACTTTCATTTCTTCATGATCAATATCTGCCTGTGTGCGCGCCCGGTGGACTGAATGTGCGCGAAAATGTGCGATTTTTCTTGTACGATTCGCTGGTTACAGTTTTGCTGCCATGGAACTCTGCAGCGAAGGGATGGGTTAAGGATGCTGCAAGATTTCCTGGCGGATGCTTCGAGCTTACCTGAAAGATGACGACCCGTCCACCTTTATCACCGGTGGCCAGCAGTTCTCCGTCGTGATTAAACTCGACGCAGGAAATGATGTCGGCCTCGGTAACATCATCGTCCAGGGCACCCTTTATCTGTGAAAAGCACCACGATGTTTCGCCATTACCTGCAAGACATAAGGAAGAAGGTATAATAAATTAGAGTTGGTGTGGTATGAAAGGATTATTTAAACGATAAGAGAGGCATATTTTTAAAACCGAACTGTGATGCATTTCAATAAAGAGTGCCTAATCAATGCGTCATCTTGATACGGTGCTGAACGTTTTCTGGTCTTGGTCGCATGCATCCTCAATATTGTTTCCATTTTGTAAATATTGGTTAGTGCGTATGGGAACGCGGTCCAACTAACCATCAGCCTCGAGCATCACGCCAACCATTGAGAAATGGAACGAAAGGTGACTTTGTCGTGGCTTTTTCTTGTTTCACTCTCCTCGCAATCAGAGCACATTCTCTAATCAACATTTGATTGCGACACCGCTTCACCAACCAACCTCTAAAGCAAAGCTGATACACCAACACGTGAATACTGTTCGTTGTAGTTCGTCATGTACGTAGAAATAAGCAAACCCCCACGCCATGTATCTTATCAGCTATGCAGCATTTTTGATATAACAAATTTGTCCATATTTTAATTGTTTGTTGTACACGCCCTAAAAGGGGCAGAAGTTTGGAGTGCTAGAGGGGGGGACCTTGCACAAATGGCATATCTTGATAGCTTGTCGCGAAAATGCATCAGCAACTGCAACAAATACAATTCACAGTCGATTGACTCTTCCAAAGAAAGGTCATTCGGAGGCACCTTTTTTATAAACAAGTTTACTTACGTTTACTTTGAGCATATTGAACGAATAGTAAAAATTATCCAACAATAAAATTGCATTACTTTACCAGGCATAGACTCACATAAAGTCTTTCAAACAGTTTAAATATCCTTTACGTAGAAATATCCTTCAGTCGGAAATGTTATGCCATGCATATAAATGCCTCTGAAAAGTCTGAGATCCATTGCATCCATTTATAAAATAAAATAAAATTGAATCATACATCGATGTAAAGAAACATAAACTCTCGTTAATTATTCAAATGAAAGATTGTTTTCGATGATGGAAAAATGGAAGATAAAAAAAAAGCTGTGGCATCCATAACCGCTTTGAAAGAATCAAATGATGGTGTCATTTTTTCTATCATCATAATTTTCTTCCCTTGGAGAAAGACTTACGTAATGGGAAAAAATAATAAATCAATACTGCTATTGTCAAGGTAATATAATCAGAAATCAGCTAACTTTATCTCGATAGAACCCGCTGATTTCAAAACTAAAGATTCGACTATTAGTGTCCATCTACGCATCGTATGAAACGCCTTTAGCATCTGAAGCTGCTTGTTTTGAACTTAACCAGTGGGGTGGGTTCAGGTGAGGGAGAGAGGGAGGGGCAAATTCATTCATAATGTTCGAATAACAACAAGAGTTGTTCACAATCCATTGATCGTCAAGCTTATATCTCACAGCAACAATATCCAAAGTGTGCGCATTGAGAACAGTTCAATCTAATAAAATCTAATTTGCACACACGATGTGCAATCCTTCCGTATTCGAATCCTTTCGGTATAAATTCCTCAATACGAATGCGGGAACCCTGCAATGATGCTGCATTACCCAACAATAAATCGAAGATGTCCTGCCAAAGTTTCCCAAAGCTTCGAAGCCGGTGTCTCCCAAATAAACAACGATCGCTGGCGCTAGTTTTACTCTCAATTATCGAACAATTAGTAAAGCCAATAACGTATCATTCGACCTAATGAACGCTTCGTCTGAAGCGTGTTTGTAGCTCAAGGTAACTTTCCCGGCCCGTAGCAAAGTCCCTTAAAGTTCCACCCGGGCCAGTGCGGACCATATCGAGACCTACGACATATCGGGGGAGATTAAAAATAACGACCAACCATTATCACATCCTGGCATACCGATGGAAAAACTGCCAGAATGGTGGAGAGGAAACGAGACTTTTGCGAACGCTCAACTGGATTACCGCACACCATAACCGAGTAACCAAATTTGCCTTGTCTCTGGTTAGGTTTTCGGGCTAGAAACAGTAAAGTGCAGCTAGTACAGACTCCGGAGATGACGTTGTCTGTGCGGCGCGACCTCGGAGAGGAACACTTTTTCCAATTTCCTGTTTGTGTGCCTTACGACGTCACGAAGGAGTTTGCCGCCCGCGGGATAAAGTGGCGTGCCGCAGTTCCTTTTGCCTGCGGCAACGGAAGAAGGTAATTTGCTGTGTGCATAATGGATAAAATGGGATAGAATCGATTGGAAATTAATGTCACCTTTCGTTAAGAGGTTAACGCTAACGTTAAAAGGTTGCTTCAACGCCCCAGTTTTGGAAAGAAAAAAAAATTAAAATAAAATGTGGACGGCAATGAGTAATAACGACGATTGTATTTTATTGTTTTTATCAATGTCATCAACCAGCTGAAAACAGTTGCCAGAAAAACGAATTTAAAAATAATCTCTGCTGAGAATGAGAGAATAATTTAAGAACTATGTAAACAGACAAAAGCCTTTTTGCAATTATGAACATTTAACTTTCTCATTCAACCGATGTTATATGTATCGATTTTTCTCTTTATGAGACTCCTTACTATACTTGTTGACAATAAGTGTTCAAAACAGTCATTAGCTTTGCTGGATTTTTTGACAAAATAGTTGACAAAATAGTCTTTAAACCACATACAATTGTTTTCTATTATACCACAAAACGGTATAAATTTCTTCGTCCACTACCGGGAGAGTCTATTAAATCCCAATCAACCGAATTCAAGTATTGAACATATGCCAAATCAAGAAAAACGGTCGCACGAGGCCAAATACGTTGGCCAATTTTATGCTTTGGAGAATGAATTGGTTTTGCTTGCATTGTAATCATCCGGGGGACGCCAAGGATGACACAATCACTGGCTTATGGCGCTTAAGGATCGTGGGGTGCTTTAATCTGCTCAACTTCTCTCTTCGATCCACACAACAAACACCCCAACTCCTCCCCTCCCTGTATCCACCCACTCATTCATCTTTTCCAACGTAGGATTTATTCTCGGTTGGGTAATGGCAAATTGCGACGTGATGGATCGATGCTTAACTTGGACTATGTGGAGATATATACCCAACATTCTGAATTGCTGAACAATTGTTGTAAAACCAGTGGTTAAAAAGGAAAAATTTCCAATTAAATAAAAAAAAATTGGTTTACGCTTATTTTTTATTATTATGGGTTTTCATTGATCGGTTTAGGTTGTCGATGGTTTAAAAGCCGATGGAGGCCTCCGGGATAGGGCATTGTGTAATGACTGAAAAATACTACACAATTGCAGACACAGTTTAAACTAAAAAAAACACTGTGAAATTTCCACTCTCAGACAACTTTCTCCTTCGATACTACTTCGAAAGGATGCAAAAGCAGCGGAACGGAAGAACATTGTGGAGCACATGTTTCACGAGAATGTGCAAAACATAACGTACTTACAGGCGCGAGCAGGACGGCGCGTAGCCTCCGCACCTACTTGCGGTGCTCTTCACGCCCGAGAAATCGCAAGCAGGTGCTGTGTGTAGTCGTCTCCTTCATGCTCGCAACATATCGATATGAGAATTCCCGTCAAAGCTGCGTTAGCATATTCGCGGGTTCGCAAGAAACCCAATTTATGGTTCTCCCCAAAATGAAGAAATCTACATTTTTTTAACTAGAAACGTCAAAAGATAACGTAGCAGCGTAGTGAAGAAGAAGAAGGTAGCGAACCCAAAAGAGAGATGGGGTTAGAAAATGGTACACAATCACAGAAGCCGATGTGGAGCGAGAGTGAGGTTATGGTTGTTTGTTGTTGCACTAGAATGTCGTTTGTTGGTGGTTTTTGATAATTTTCATCCTACTTTCAAAGGCATAAAAAGAACAGTTTGATAGAACACACTCACCGGCCATGTCAAATCCAATCGCGACCACTACCGGAGTGGGACTTCATACAATTCACAACTCGGAATCAGCGGAATCGGTTCTAGTGACAGATTTTTTTCTCTCGATGGATCAACCAAGGACCACAATAATCGATCCGCCGGAACACGGGAAGATGCCACCTTTTATCGTTGCAAGCGAAAAAAATTATATCGTTGAGAAGATGCGGTTCTGTTGGAGCCTGCTGCTGCGAAGCAATGGAAACGAAGCCGCAGCGAAACAACAGTGAAACGTTTTGCGCTTTATAACACTAATGCACTGGAAAGGGAATGAAATTCGCTTTTTTGACCGCTCCTGCATCAACACAAATTTATCCCGTTTTATGTCTTACGAACAACACGCTGCACGAAAGAGATACAAAAGGGCGACATTTAGCATCGATTATTTGGAAGATTTCACATTGACTGGGGATAGTAAATTGAGTGTAAAAACGGCATCGGTAAACGAATCGTAGTTATCAGTATTTCCTGCAACTTACATCTACACTATAGAACTCGGTTGCCGATGTTGCGGACGAAATGTGACATTGAAGAAACTAACTGTTATTCCCGGAAGAGGACTAGAATAAAATAATTCAAAAACATAGGCTTTAAGAAAAACCACTTTTTAATTTCTAATCCCTACGTCACAGTCTCGCAACCGCACACATTAACACAACACACACACATACACCAATGGGCCGCATCCGTGGATCCTATTCGCGATCCGCCAACACTTGCCGACTCTTTCATTCAACCAGACCTTGACGGAACCACCGGATTCGCATGCAGTAGTGGACAAACTTCTTTCCAAATCTCTTCTTCGTCTTGACACATTCGCTTTTCTACGTCATGCAAGCGTTTTTTTCCATTTCTTTCCTTAGCAAACCGAGTCCTGAGGCTTACTTTCACGGCATTATTGGCTTCGAAGGAAGACACACCGATCTTATTTTGTTCTATCACAAATAGAACTGCAATCGATGGTCGTTTTTTACTATTGACATTTAACTTCTTGATGGTTTCGATTTTTCCACCACACTCGCAAGCATCTCGACGAAAAGGACATGAATGATGTCACTTGTCCAGGCAATCTGCAACCAAAGCGATGCCGTACGCGGTCGGAAAATAACCCAAGCTTGCTGAATTCATGTTGAAAAGCACTAAAAACACGCACTCGATAGCGTAGAAAAAGAAACCGGAATGGCACGGCTCCATACGGACGTATGTGTCCTTATAGAAATCCATGCCCCATGATCTCTTTTCTTCTCACTCTAAATGCGTGTTATCTTCTACATGTTCTTCGAATCCCATCTCCTCTTTCTCTTTCTCACGCACCTCAGACACACACACACAAACACCGCGGTACTATTTCCGACAGCGTTCTTTTCGCCACAAGCAGTTTGCACGGCACAACTCCACAATCTTGCACACACGCTTAGCTGGATGGTGAGAAAACCATCTTCACTCGCATCAAACCACCGACAAAATACTCCATTTTGCACCTATCCAGCGCTTTGCGTGCACCTCGTGACACAGTTGCTGGCGTGCGTTACGCGCGAAGTTTTTTGGGCGAATTGCGAAGCGTTTAATACCTTTCGAATAACCACCAGCTCGGATACGAACACTCGTGGAGTGAACTACAATTGACGGTTTTGTGCGGATGACTGGTCCGGCTATAGTGTTGGCAGAATCATTAATCGACAGATTCGAAGATTCGATCCCTCGACGGATTCTAATGGATTGAATCCCATTTGACGGATTCAGATTAGGTTTGATTCATTTGAGATTTGAATGAGATTTGATTAGTTTGTGGCTCGATTTGATTCGATTTTGATAGAATAGAATGGATTGGCAATAGATTGATTTATCATAGATTGATGATGAGGATGATCTCTGATGAAAAAAATGTTGAACCTATTTTTGGTAGTATAAGAGCCCTGCTACACGAGCCGCAAACTCAAAAAGTTCGCGGCGAAAAGAGGGGAAAAACCGAGAAGTTTACGTCAAAAACTTTTCAGCTCCGTGAGCCGAAAACTGCACCCGCGAAGTTTTTTCAGCTACCGCAAACTCAAATGCGCGAGAAGAAGAAGATGAAGAATAAATAGATGTAAACATAACAAATCTCAAAAACAAAATAAACGGACATACGGTGATAAATTTACGTGCTACGGTGATATTTTATCATTGGCTGGCGGGGGTCATGACTGGCAACAGCATTGGTACCGCAGAACGCGGCTACACGAACCGCGAAGATTTTGCGGGTCGTGTAGCGGGGCTCTAACGGTGGTTATCTGAGGTGTTTCACCATTCCATTTAGCCCACGGAGTGACAACGATTCAGACCAGTATCTGATTTATTTTTTCACTAGATTTTTATTAAAAATATTAATCTCTATTGTGAATCTTCTTTAGATAGTGTTACAAACAAAAATCACTGGGTCCGATTTTCAATGCCTGCGAAGAACATCGTTTCGATGCGTTAGTTGATTTTTAAGATCAGCAGAGCTACGTACTACGGTGAACCTCACAACGGAAATATGTGGCATGTTTTTATCACGGGAAAAGCAAGTTATCAGTTGTGATTTGATGGGGATTCAGATTAGGATAAGCAGTTTCCTATCGATTGGCATTGATTGATTTACAGTGCCTCGTGACTGTTTGATGGATTGAGATTCGGATTTGAGGATTGGAGTTCGCAGTTGGGATTCGGGTTTTCCACCACTAGTCAAAACTGGGACCACACTCAAGGTTGCTGGAACGGAGCAATACTTGATTTAAGAGGTTGGATCACCACAGCATTTCAGCAGTTCCTTTTGACGTTAAAATCGGCGGTTGATGTAGATACACAGATAGGAGTATTCCGTTAAATTGCAATCAAACAGATTTGTTGGTACAGAAATCATATGTTTGATAGCAGCTGATTAATATAGATATATTTTCCATCCTGGTGCAACTTTTTTTTTATTATAGAAGTAAATTCAAACGTTGGTTACGAATGAACGTCTATATAACAACCTTGGGAGTTAACTTGATACTAACCAAGGCTCAAAATCCGTACCTTCAGGTTGTCAGCGTACATTTAAAACTTCACATCTGCAATTTAATTTACCAGTGTATTGATGTGACGGTTATCTTTCCAATAGCAACCTGCATTAATTAATGAACAAACGTACGTGCAAGTGATAATCCTTTTTCAGAACTGATAGCTGTTGAGGGCTGGTTACACGATCGTAGTTAGAAACAGATCATTTTTTACTACTACATAGGTGGTGCTCATGGTCCAGCGGTAACGCAAGGACACACCACGTCAGATGCCGTGGGTTCGAAAAACTATAAAACATGTTGTAGATCCATACATTTTGTTTTGTTTTCATTAATTTTAAGTTAATTAAATTATTTGCGAAATTGATTGTTTGTGATACATCAAGAATTAAGAAAATAATAGACAGGGAAAGATTTATACTTTGAAGCTATTATATGAAAAAGACACCACCCAAGTATAAGCATCTCGATGATAGTATAAGAATATAAAGAAACAGTCATTTTTAAATATAACGTGTGTATATTATCACATAGAACAAATATTGGATTGTAAAATAATGTAAGGCAAACTAAACCAGAGTAAAATGCCAAATTTACTTACCACCAGAGCTGCCGCTGTTACTGCTGCTGCTGCTACTAAATTGCTTTTTAGTGCCATTGACGGCTGTGTTGATCATGTATCCGATCTTGGTGAAGCTTGACTGTCGTATCACAGGTCGGGGCGGTATTGGTGGGGGCATATTGATCGGGGGACTGTGCGGTGGGCTGGGACTTCCCGTTAGCGTGTATCCGTAGCTATCGCCCGCCCCGCTCACCACCGTACTGGTCGGGATGGTTACCGGATTCGTAGTCGATCGGCCCCATCGTCCGATCGATGATGCATTCTGGCGGAAGCTAGTTTGCACCTTAGCTGTGAGGAGTGGATGGGTATTTATCAGAAAAAAAAAACAAATATATAACTGTTTGTTATTCAATCCAAAAACATCGACTATTAACCAAACGTACACATCTGATTTTCCATGAAATGCTCAAGACCCCGCCGAACCCATCTCCGCCGATGTCCGGTGAAATAATTAAAAGAGATAACAAACCGGTCCGAAGCGATAAAACGCCACCATCGTTACGCGCTTCTACATCGTCTTTGCCGTCATTAAGCGACCACCGTCGAGGACTACAATGGCGCGGGCGTAATAAATGTTTTATCATGTCACTCTGCCGGGCTGACAGACGGACACACTTGTCGTCACACTAAGGTGAGTGTTTACGATTCTTATGGACACCTTCACCTGCCTAGCGAGGTCCGGTCTGTTTATGTAAGATCCTTCTATTTGAATTGCTCAAAATTGACCCACATGTGCTCGTGGATCGATCGCGTGCATTTTCCTTACTATTGAAAAAGCTATGTCTATTACATCCGAGAGTTTGCTGATATAAAGTTATCTATTGTTTTTTTTTTTATTATTTATACTTAATTTGTCTGGCTATGGTTAGTATCGGAACAAAGAACATTTAATAAAAGTCTTAGAGACTTCGAAGCGTCGTTCTTGCGCTTAAAGACGTAGTATAATTTAATTCAATTTAGCTACTTCCGGCTTAAAACTCCCTAAACCGGCAATTACCGGTAGTGTCATCTGCCAGTGGCAACACAATTTGCTGCTCCATCCGAGCGACCTTTTCAATTCATGAAAAAAGTAATTAATCATGAGAAAACTAACGACCAACAAGTAAAATTATCCACCCGAATCACAGTGACCTATTTGTGTGCCGAACGTCCTCCGCCCGGTCCACCGAGAGGTGAAGAGCACACCTTCCTTCACCGAACTGAGGTGACCGTGAATTATCATGAGCGAGACAGACGTCCCGTCCCGGGGGATGCCGTAAATAAAGACGGCCCCGACCGGACAGTTGGATGGTGAAATGCTTCTCATGTCTAAGAATTGTTTATCCCGGGGGAAATAAGGACGCACTTCGTTCTCGACGTTCAGGGCTGCAATACTTACACTTCATCGATCGATCGGAAGCTGCCGCCGTGGACGAAGATGCCGATGCCGGCTGGGACGATGCCGGGGATTTGTTGGAACCATAAATCATACACTGTTGTTAGCCGCGGATTGGCGGCGCTGCACTTCTGGCTTTTCTCAAATGGCTTACCAAGGCGGCAAAGTATGCTAGTGCCTGGGGCTGATAACGTTCAGACTCTCCTCCTCCCGGAAGCTGTTGGTGACAGGGCGATAGCTAGGATACGGGCTCTGGTGAAAAAAAGGACAAGAAATGAGGCAAACAGTGAGTTGCAAATCCAAACTATGATTAAAGAAATGTCACTGAACAAATAAGTGATATGAAACAACAATCTGTATGTGTTGGCCTGAATGCTGGACACCGCACGGGAAGAAAGATACCACTTTTTGTGTTTACATTTGCTTATACCAGTCACAAAAGAAAAAAGACTTTCATCCTCAAATAATAAACGTTGAAACATACAAAACAACTTTAACAAACAAACTCCTATTTTTAACAATTTAACAAAAGTTTTACTAATTCATAACGGCTTCTTGTGGTATTCAAATAGCACAGGCCATAGAAACAAGATGCAGGCTAAAATCTGCCGCCGTTTCCGGTCGCCTGTGCGAAACTGTTTGTGAATGGATTAACTTGTCAAGTTCATAAATAAGTACTCCAAAATGCTTGTAAGCATTTGAACGTGCATTCGATTGCTGTGACCATAAGGGAAATGGTCAGGTGGGCTTTTCGTGCAAGTGCACTGTTGCTAAGAGGTACACCGTGAAATTTTGATTTACCTAACCGACCATTTCTCATCTGTTGCCTAGCTTGTGTTAAACTGTAAAATTCCACAGAGTGGGCCATGGAACAGACTTGCACAATCCTCCTGATGAAATATGGTCAACAGACAATTTCGGGTAGTATGCAGCTGGCATTCGGCCAGCTATTTTATGTTTTTGGGCACTTTTTACACGAGGCACAGGGATTCGAGAGCATAACCAAAAGAAGTCCCTACTTCTATTGTAATTGCTGCTCATGAATAGCGTAGACTTTAAATCCTCGTCTTTAGGGTTGGCTGCTACGGTCATTCTGTGGTTTAGTATTTGTTCAGCAATTTATTAATTCATATGAATTATGTAAAATACAATATCACCAATTTATGAGCGATACAGATTATTTACGGCATTTTAAAACATATCAAAGTCAACAAAGTTCTATGGCATAGAAATATTTTGGGCTATGGAACGCTCTGGAGGGCCTCCGATTTTTCCACCACTTGGGCACCTTGGAATGAAACCAGATTTGCACGTGATATTTTCAAGCTACGTTAAATGAGTAGGAGCTTTTCTGTAATGAGTATATAAAGAAGTATTCCAGTTTGATTTCGTTCCAATGAAATGAATTTACTTGGTAATATTAGAGTGCTAGAATGTTTTGAATCACATTGAGCCTTGATTGGTTTAAGGATTGGAAAATTTGCCGTGTATACGTTTGGTATTCAGTGCTGTCTTTTCAATAAATTCAAAGAATGCGTGTGTAAAATAACCTGCTTATGACTTTTAACCGCGTTGAGATCGTTCGTCTGGACCAGGTCCGAAACTCTAAGCTAATGCTTCACACTTTGGCTTCATTGTCGCTACTTGCGCTAGCCGTCGGCTCACGTGAGCTTCGTTCAAGATCCGTACATTTAAGGGCCGCCGCGGGTAGACTGAAGCCTCATTCCATCCATCCATCCATCACTCCACTCTCCGTTGCATTCAGCGTTCCGAGCCCGCAATCCAACAATCGGGGCGTTGATATTGCTGCAACTTGTGCTACTGCTGGCTGATTGTTATCACACGATTAGCGCAATTTCAAGCTTAACCTCTTCCGCTCCGGACCGATCACCACTCCGCGGAGACTCCGAGCCCCGCAACCGCCAACGATCGCGTACGCAATCGGTCAAGATGATCACGGAGAGATTGGCTCGATCGCGCCCTGGTGTGCCTTAGTGCCTTGGCAGGGTGCGCATTACTCGCGGATACAAACATGCTAGCCCTATTGCGCCATTCAAACCAATGTGTACCACACCACCACCACCAGTAAGCGGCTGCCGCGTAGTTAGTTGTTTAGTTTAGCGCCACATGGAGAAGTCTTGCGCCATAGTAGCGCAAATTGTGATGTGCATGTGCTACGTTGACGAGGGCGACTACGTTTTTCTCCCACTCTTTGCGCCTTTTACCTACACCGGAATCGTACAATACCGTAAAGCAAGAGCCATCTTGAGGAAGATGTTTTGATTGAATGATGAATGGAATATGTGACTTATAAGAAAAGGCTGACCATCGCAACGAAACCACAACAACAGCCGGATTGAATAGCGATCGTCTGTGGCTATTTCGATTCGTGTGCGCTTGAAACTCAACAGGAGGTGATGGGTAAAGGATATTTAGTGGAGAGCTTCAAGTGTGAGCAAAGAATAACAAATTTGCGGTACTATGGTACTCGCAATCGAATATAGTCAACAGATTTGACATCACTCTGCAATTTCTAGGGTATTAAGTTGAGCTACTTGGTGAAGAAGCATATGTTTTACTTATTTGGTCCCTTTATGGTACGCCCGGTTTATTTTTTAGTTTATTCAAATACGAAGTTCTGCAACCTTAATATAAACACCATAACATTGGGATTGTTTAGTGATTCTCCTTTTAATAATACTCACAAATTAACTAAAATGTAAATATTATTACTATAAAGCTGAAACTGTCTAGAATTTGTGGAAACTGATTAATCTGACCTATCCAAGTTCGAACAAATTAAAATAGGCATTTTTTCAATCCATCACATTGACCATTTGATCAATGCAATTCTTTATACGAAATTTAAAAAAACATGTTTAATTGTATGTTACATAAGATCATCTAATCTCATTATATTTCCGGAATATTGATGAGTTAAATTGAAATATTAGCTAAAATGAAGTGTGAAATGATATTAGTTATAATGGGTATTTATGATTGTTCGAACATCGCACTTCTCTCGAGTTTATTATTTATGATTGATGGAACATCACACTTACATTTGATTTCCAAATATGCTGATATCGAAACGTGGGTCCGCGACAGCCGAGCGGTAGCGCCGGTTAGAAAGTCGGCCGATGAGCGCCGGGGTTCACCACCTCGACGGCGTATGTTCGAATCCCAACCGAGACCGGACCCTCCCCTGTACGAGAGGAATGACTATCCACGTACAACAGGGAAACAAGTCTCGTAATCCCTTAACGGGCAGGCATGACCAAATAGGTCGTTACGCCAAGAAGAAGAAGAAGAGATCGATACGTAAATCTAAGATTGTTTCCTTCTATCTAATAGGGGATCATTGCCCATTCTATGTTGCAGAGCAGCAGCATGTGCTCCAAAAGGGAAAAAACACCACAGTAGTGACAATTTAATCTAACGTCCTCGGGCTCCCGAGCTGTAGATCTGTCGTGCGTTGCTTGTAAATTAGACGAGGATCATCAACGCGCCTCGGCCCTCTCGCATACTCTCATCCGGATGGTTCGGATTAGCGGGTTGGCTAGTGTCGCTGCTTCCACGTTCAGCCATGTGTGGCGTGCAACATTAATTAACAGTTTGTTCAACGGCGCGTCTCAACCATCAGCAGACAGCTAGGCAAACCCCGGGGTATGCAAAACACAAAAAAAACCCAACCCCTCGAGCGAGGGGGAAGAATAAGCCATGGGAAACACATTACACCGCGAACCATAAATATCATCTTCAAGTGTAATTTACGCACGTGCAAACAAACCGACGACGAAGATTTGTTTTTCCGTGACCCTGCCGTCGGCGACGCCAACGCAGTGGCCCACCTTTTAACACGCTCTCTTTCATTGCGTCCTTGCATCGCGAAACCGTCAGCCAAATGTGCCGCGACACGATGATCATTATCATCATCAGACTTCAGAGTCATCATCCTCATGCTCGGGGCGGGTTGTGGCGGCAAATGACACGGTGGGAATGTGTTATTGTTTTCGTTTCAAGCAGCTCAAAAACCACTCACATGGGGAAGTTAAGATTAAAGAAAAAGAAACCCACCAATCGAAGAAGCCACCGACGGCATCGTTCGCTATCGATGGATAAAATTATGATCGATATGTCGATTATCGGCCCTGCCCGGCTGGTGTCCAATTAGATAATTCTAGCAAACACATAGCTGTCGAACGGCCAAGGCAAAATCGCTAATCACATTTCATGCCCGACGTACCTTCCGGTGGAGGTCCTTTTCGGAAGGTTCGCACTTCACAAACACTCTAAAGGCAGTCCCCCCTTCCTTTCCAACGTTAGTGATCCCTTGGTGTTTCGTCATGGTGTTATAACCTTACTTAGGATATCAACACCGCACACCGCATCGGAATACGAAAGTTTAAAAACTGCATCAAAACAACTGCACTGAGTAGCATCGTGTGAAGCAACCGGGCAAAAAACACGTAAGAAGGTAAGAGATGGTGATGGTGGCAGAAGTGGCAAAAGGAGGGTTGGTTGCTGCAGTAAGTAGCCAAAGAGACGACAACCTTCGCCTCAATTGCAGCGCGCGTTGTCACCTGAAAGGCAGGCCGCTTAGTGAGAACTCCGCCCGAAGCGTCTCGGGCAGGGGTCGGGAGAACGTCCTGCGAGTGTCGCGGGTGGAGGGTGACACTATGACCATACATGGCGGACCGGTTGGGTTTAGGTCAGTCAGTCAGTCCTACTAGCCATCCAGCCAGCCAGCCAGCCAGCCCGATGATAGCCTGTTTGCGGTGACCGTAACCTCGAGCAGAGCGCGATTGGACCTGAGGCTCGATCTTGCGGCGACGGAGTAGAGAGATCGATTGCGATTGCGAATGCGACACCAGGTCAAGGGGCGCCCGATCGGTGGGGACCTTCCGCAGCTCCACCCCCCACCCTGGTGTGTGTGTATATCGACACGACGCAGTTTGCACGCACGATTGCACACGCAAGCGACGCTGCGGACAGTTTCAGTGTGATTTTGAGCTGCCTAGGTTTGATTTATGGTCGCGCACATTCCGAAAAGCTAACGATGGCTATTTGCGGGGACTGACATTGGTTTTGGTGGCCGATCGGCGATGGGGAAGCCGGCTGGCCGAAACTGAGGAGGAAGGGGATGGGACAACTGTTGCGCACGTTTGTGATTGATGCGTGCCTTATTTCGCGTCGAATGAGATCGCGAAAGCAAACCGCATTTATGGAGAAGATGTACTAAAACAACTCTCTAAAAATACGACTATCACATCCAGTGCTCCCACACAGGCTCGCCAAGTAACTCTGGTTTATTGTAACTTTAAAAGTAGGACATCGGATCAGATGGCAGTTTCACATTCATTCCGAAAGGCGATCATTACGGAAAATCCCTACTAAATGTTTATTTGTTTTTCATTCCCACAAACCAATTGCGATAAATTTAACAATGTTGTGGGTAAATCGAACCTTACGATACTATTTCACAGGAAATCTCACTATTATACACTATACACTATACACTAAAAATATTGGGGAAACACTCATGAACAATTAAAATTTTATGTATGTTGTTAAAAAGGCCAGAAAAAAGTAATTCAATACATTTGCCAATTATTCGATCACTTGCTGATCATCGCTAAGAATGTGTACTGAATTTATTTATTTATCTAATAACACTTTATTTACTTATGATTTGTTCAATTTATATTATTTTAACACTGACTATTATGGTGAAATACTAAAGAACCTGAGAAAATGAGCTACATATTGACTTACTGCCATTGTATATTATAAATCCACTTTAACGCTCGTTGTAAATGGTTATGTCTTGTCCATTGTGGCTCGTAGACTATATGCGAAAATGGAAAAAACCGAGAAATTCCAGTATTTTCTTTTTCTCCATTAAAAATAATTAATAGTAGATTTTCGAAAACTAGACAAATTTTATGTCATTCGATATTTTTTGACTTGTTGTAAAATGCTCTTTTTCTTTTATTATTAAATGCTATGTATGCTATCTAAGAAAAAACTCTTTGTGATAAAGGCATCATCTTCCAGTGATCTTATATTTTCATCATAAAAATAAAAAAGAGATAGAATGTAATAACACATTGGAAAATACTACTATGATAGAACGAATTTATAAGTTCTCGTAATTCCTGTTTTGTTAATTATTCGAAATCGTCAAAGTTAACAAGCAATAAGGGTTATTTTAATGCCGAAGTTGTATAATTTTGTAAAACTTTTTCACAGTCAAATGTCTAGAAGAACTTACTTTCAAAAGTCATTGTTTGTAAGTTTTCGACCATCGTACTTCTCAAAATGATTCTTCCAATCCAAACATAGAAAAGAAGCTGAAAAATTGGCAAACGTGCCCCCAAAAAATGTAGCAAAAATGGAAAAAAACACGCTGGTAATGATTTGTGTTTCGATTGTGCTACTCTTTAGGAAGTATGAACAACATTTCACAATCACCCGCTATTTAAGACGGTCCTGGACGGTTATTTACAGAAAAGCCTTGTCGGGTTCCGCTTTACCCATGTAGCGGAAAGTCGCTAATTAGTCTCCGAAGGTGATAAGCGATCTACGCCGTCTCGGGAAGATTCGACCGGCCCAATCGGTTGATTGGTAGAGATTTTTGTCCCTTTCTTGGTCTTCTGCTCCCCGGTCACAACACAGTTAGCACAATTTCGACCTTACCCAGACATTTCCTCGACCCACGCTCGTTCGAACCACAGACTTACCGTTGATTTCGTGCAAATCCAGGTCGTTCTCTGCCACTTCGAACTCGACCGATAACCGAACGATTCGGAAGCACTAATGCGTTGCACTTCCGCTTCACCCGCGGAGTCCTTCAACCTGCGACCACTGCGGGCAGAGGCTGGGAAGTGGTCGGCCCGAGGCGATGGTGGTGCTGCCGCTGCAGCAAGCCTTGAACGTGGACACTCCTTTCCAGCGGCTCTTGATCGCGAAGATCGAGTTCGGTAGCGGTTCGCCGGCGATCGACCGTGTGATCAATGCGTGAGGCATCCACAGTGGACACGTCGTCCCAGCAATGTGCAGCCAATGCGTCGCTGTCACACAAGTACTTCCGGGTGCGTTCTCCAGAGCGGGCAGCGAGCTTCAAACTGTTGACAAAGTGGCACGACAAACTAATCCGGCACCGTTTTGATATCGTGTTTTTCACTCGATCACTGGTAATGGTCACCGAACCGTTGAACCACCGCTCATAGTAAGAACAAACTTTAAATACCACTCACTTTGAACAACTCGTTGCGCACTGCTTTCACTTGCACACCGTTTCTAGCACCCTTTGAAGTAAGTTTCCTTGTGATTCCAGCTATATTCACCAAAAACAATCGACCCAACGTTACCGAAACGAAACCGTAGAAAAATAAACTTTTGGTAAATGTTTTTGCAACTTTCAAAGAATCCGGCCGCGGTCGTTACATGAAACCACTGGTGGCAAAACTTTATCCTTTTAATCGCACCATTCGGGCAACGACACGAATGTGAGGAAGGAAAATAAAGCAATAGAAAAACAATTCCTCTCCGTGGCGTGTGTCACAGTGCGGTGTAGAGAATGGTAAACGGAACGTCGCAAAACACTGCCGCTAAGGATTAGTGATGCTTAAAGTATGGAAATGAATTTTAAAACAAATATAATTAACACTATCTTCCTAACACATTGCGACGTACGTCACCACTGGACGGTAGGAAGGTGGAGAATCGAGAGCGGAGATCGAGTGGAAAGGGGAGCTGATGGACAGTGTAGGGCTGGTTTGGGATGGCCATTGGCCTACAGACAGGTTGTTTGAGTGTTCGTCCCTTGATTGTTGCATATGGACTCAAGGGAAGGCGGCGATGTGGCAAAAACATGGATCCAAGATAAGAGCACAATCGAATGCCATTCAGCCATTGCATTCGCGAACCAAAAAGAAACACGAACCCAACAAACAGAAACACACACACACTGAATGAGCATGACAGCAAATCAAGACACTAGCGGATCAAGATGGCTCAAGGGGCTTCCATTTCCGCTGGGAAAGTGTTGGGCCGGCGTTTAACCACGAGCTATCAGGTGACTCTTTTTACTCGGGAAAGAACACGATATCGCTGCGCCATCGTCGATGGTTTTAGATTCACGGCAAACAATAATTTAAAATCGAAAAATCAAAATACAAATATTTCAAATGCGGTCACTGCTTTCACTAAATCCAAATGATGATGTCGGTTGTCTTGAATTTTTTTTTCAATTTTCTTTTTTATACACGACACAACACACAACAGACATCATGGGGTAGTGCACACACACAACACGGTTTATTTTTATCCACCCCCATCGGATGCCCTTGTCACCTCCAGAAGTGGAACGATGGTTTGGTAGCCGGTGTGAGCATAAGCAGCGTGAAGAAACAGACGAATTTCTGCAGGACTGTTGTACACGCGATCGAATGATCTAACCAACCAACCAAACGGATTATTGTTGTTTTTGAATGAGAACCAACCACCACACACCTCAGCGCGAATCTTCCTCTGTTTTCGTCACCCCAAATCCTGGCACGGAACACACGAATTCCTTTCTCTTTAGCCTTCACGCACGCACGCTGAATGCACGTTTCAATGCGATACACTACGGTGGACGTCCACTCCGTTCGTATCGTTCGGCGTTCGTCGACCGAATAAAATACCACGCGCTCGAGCGCAAGCATCCAACCGACCAAATACCGACCGCACCGCCACCAAATACCGACAGATACCGACCGACCGACCGACCGACTAACCGATCGACCGACTGTAGCCGTTTGGCCGCCCTTTTGCTCCACTTCCGCCGTCCAATACCGAACGTCGAGAGTAGTAGGAGTGAGAAAGAGAACACAGATGCAGGGAGAATGGGAATGGGAGAGATGGTGTGAGCGAGATACAATCGGAAGGATAAATTTGGCAGAAGGTGAGCAAAGGTGTAGGAGGAAGATTTTTTTTTTTTGCAAAAATCCATACACATCCGTTTGATGATGGGTAGTAGCAGGAGCTGTTCTCTCCGCTACGCATGAACTGCGACGACCTTCCGGTGGGATCCAACAGGAAAATAAAACCGCAAAAACAGAGCTGGAAAGCCTGGTATCCGGCGGTTTGTTGGAGGAGGACGCTGTGGTACGCGGGAAGGACAGGGTACAGAGAAACAGACGCAGTTCGGAGCGTGCATCCGAAGTCCCCGAAGTCGGTAGAAGGGATTAACCCAGCGATGGAGACGCACGATTATTGACTCAACGTGTGTGCAGGGGATGCAGGAAGCGCACGCGTATGTGTTTGCGATTTTTTTCCATCACTCCCACCCCCTACTGCACAGTGGGCACATTGGAGTGCAATTGGCAGATATGATAGGCAGATATTTTACAATTGATTCGGATTGCAAACTGTATTTTACCACAAATTTGTGTGATATTTACGCTTAACATCGTAATTCCAGGAAATCCCACATTAAAGTATAATGTAATGTTACGGCTAGCTGCTAAGCACACAAAAATGAAGCTATTCCTACGTAATGTAATTATGTCTTACCAAATGATAGCGTACTTTATAACAAGTACAACAAAAACAAAAAAACTTTAATAAAGTTCAATCAAATAAATTTAAATTTTTTAAATTTAAACCCCGAATTCCTCATGCAATTTTTCTAGTATTGTTTACGTTTTACTGCTAGCCCATCTTTGAGGGAGTGTAATCCACCGATAATAATCGAATTTCACTAGTTTACCAAATGATGGTTCCAACTAAATCAAATAAGTAATCTTCGGTTCTTTGGAGTGACGTGTAGTTAAATAGTTAAAAAGTGAAGTGAAACGATAAAACTACAAAGCTACAAGTAGCCTTGTTTCATGATGGGGACGCCTAGTACCTAATCAAAACTCGAATAACTTTCTAATCCTCGCCTATGTAGATGTAATTTTTTCGTATCATAATAAAACACATATCCGGCTATAATATGACGCCAATGAACTCTTGCTGCTATGCTTGAATGGTTACTAGCTTCGTATCCAAAAGCTTATTTTTGTTTTGAAGTCAAACAAAATATCTTGCCAAAACAGTGTTGAATATAGAAAACCTCCCCTGAACCTGAAAATATAAATTTTCAGACATTTTTTCAGGTCCTGTAGTTTGAATAATAAAATGGTTTGTAAACGTAACTTGATTTTCTAACTACCATCCCGGCAATATGGTCATTGTGCAATGTGTGCGGTAGGGTTTGTCTTGTCCGTGGCGTGATTGTTTCTTTTTTCTTTGCAGGCGTCCGCTTGCTTGTATGTGTGGTTTTTTTCCGGTGAGTTTACGGAACCGAATACGCACCCACGGGATGGGAGTATGCCGGCGTTCGATAAGATTGATTGTTGGTGGAATTCAACGAGTGTAATCGAATACCTTCAGCAAGACGAATGCGCCGGACGCTCGAGCTTTCCGTTCACCCTTTCCGGAACGAACCACAGCAACCGCAAACCGCCCGTTGGCACAATAGAAACATATCCAGCTACCACCTTGCCTTCCCTCGTCCCACAAATAAAGAGAGAGAAAGAGAGAGAAAGAGACTCGACGGTGTTGTGCGCCATGGTGATGTTCCACTTTATTTCATTCCATCGGTGAGTCGAAAAATAATACTCGCCTCATATCACCGTTTGATATGGTTCCCGCTATCATCGCCGACATTGACTCATACTCGCGTACGTCAGCGAGCGCGTTTTGTTTTGTGTGCGCCTGGGAGCAGTCGTCGTTCAGGGTCGGCGTATCGTTTTTCCTTAATTTCGCCAACGTTTTTGAAGGGCACGCTGGCTCGCAAACTCTGGGCGAGGCGTACCTACGTCATGTAATTCGCGCATGTAGCACCGAGCAGCTTCGAACAGCGAGCATAACAGTGGCAGTACAGCATTGAACATCCACCCCCACCCGCCGGGCGGTGGCTCAAATCAATGTGCAATGGGAGGACACATGCCCGTCCTGATGGATGGTTGGATGGATGGAACCCGGCGTGGCGGAAGATACTCATGAATTATTAACAGGTGCTATAGCGTTTGCTCTTTGCCCAACCAAGGGCAGCAGCGGATCAGTTCAGGTGATGCCAGTCGAAGCATCACCGATTCCGAATCATGCTGATAGACGAATACATAATTTAACATTCGCATGAGCCGATCGCTTTCCACCACTTTGCCTCAGCGACACACGACTCCACGTGTTGCAATTAAAAGTGTGTCGAAGGTACGATTTGACTTCTTCACCGCGTTGTTCGTGTGTTTGGTAGGCATCATATTTTGAATACCTTATCTCGCACGGAGAACTCCACGGTGCAAGCGCAATGAGTGCTATCAACAAGCTGTCTATTTTGCCGAAATTCCTATCGGCTTTATTAAGCAATAAAATTGTGCACCTCCAAGCCAAAGCGAGTGAAGCGTGAATCCAAAATTTTCTCTCGACTTCTATACACACCGCGGTCGTTCACCAAAAACTTTTACGAATGAAGGTGTAATGCTGACCCCTGCTGCGTGGGAAGCCTTAGTCCCTTGACCGTTTCTCCACAAGAAATGGGACAATGGAAAATACTGGGCAGGTGAAATTTACGAACTCCTAGGGAGCTAAATTCTGACTTGTCACTCAGTGTGTTTAAATGAATTGCACAGATAAAAATGACTTTATCAACATAGTTTAATTTAAATAGTTTATTTGCTTATTATTCAATGGCAAATGTTTATCTTAGTGAAACCATATTCATAGTAAAATGTTTCATTTGCTTAGAGACGTTAAAACACAATTTTTTATCCCCCAGGAATGTGCTATTTTTCTCTGGAAGGATCCTTTCTAAAACATGCTTTGTTAATGAGTATATGGACAAATTAAATAAACCGGTTTTTATTTCGATCATTTAGTCCAAGGGATATTTAACTCTTATTGATCATTAACACAGGAGTATGTGAAACGTAAAACAGAGAAATCTTTCAAATAAGTACTCCGGGCCATACGCATCATGAGTTGTGTAGTAAATGTTTCTTTTTTGGCAATGAAGTTTAAAACGCAAAAATACATACATGAGATTTATTTTAACACTATTAAGAGGAAGGTTATGTACAAAATTAAACTTTTGTGTGCTTTTTTATTTATTAAAGACACTTATTTTCTGTCTGATTTCATGTGTGACTGTCGTACGATTTTATGTAAGTTGATCCGAAGGCATTCCAGGTGCAAAAAACCAACGATTCAATTTGTAGAAACGTTCCGCATCTGGCAGTTCTACAAGCTCGAGGGTAGTTGGACAACAACTACATGATCTCCTTCAACAGCATTATCAAGATCTAAACTGCGACACATATACTAGATTCAAGCTGCCGTCGTCTACAGTGAGAAGTCGCTGAAGCATTGCGTTGTACACGTTTCGAGTGTCCGAAGTAGCGTTGGACCGTAGTAGACGAATGTGTCGGTACGGACTTCATTACGTACGTACGGTGCAAGTGATACATATGCGAGTTTATTTTCTGCACCTTTTCGCTGCGGCTACAAGTCTTGTTTACGTTAGGAATTTACGCTAACGTGCGCGCCATAAATCGCGAAAGGGAAGGAGTTGATGGAGTAGCGCCCTCGAAAACGTAGCAGCAACGACGATGAGTAACCTTGCAGTTCCGGTGTGCCCCGGTGTGCAAGTGCATCGTTACGTGCGGCGGCTCAGGTCGGCCGTGATCCGATGCACACGATCACGATCACGATCGATGCAGATTGCGCACCTGGAGTGTGTACATCTCGCGCGGTGCAGTAGATCGGATCTCAATCGGAAGCTGGTACACAAATGTTCACGCACGTCGGCACGGATTTAGGATTTATGAGCATGAATCACGGCGTCGTGATGGTCACGTGATTCACGACCACACAACGAAACCTTGAGTAGGTTAGATAAATTTACGGGTCTTGAAATAGTATGTAGCCAAATAAAATATTTTCGGACCATATATTACTTCATGAGATGAGTAGTTTGTTGGCATTTTGAAAACCGACCGTTTTTATACATTTTTAGTTCACTTATTTTCTTTCGTCTGTTATATATTTTTTATTTGTTATTCAAAGTCAATAAATCTCATCAGTCTCCAGCCATAAGCTTAAACGCAAAAACCCCCTTAAAAACTGTTTACACTGCAAATATTTCTCGTGTGTCGCGAATAATAGTCAACACCAACCCATAAAGCGCCACGCCAGGAAGAAAGCTTCCAAAATTTGCTCGGCAGGTGTATTTCATCGATATGTAACAAACATATTTTGTCTGACCATGATGAGATCTAATATCGCTCGAGACAGTTCCACCCAAAAAGACGCACTCGGTCATCCAATTTGCTAGGAGACAGGGTGCGGAGTCCGGCACTATTGACACGTCCAATTGTCACGGTGCTGCAAAAGGTGTACAAACAGTGAGCGTATAACTTCGACGACGTTTACTTTAGCTGATGAGCCACGTCCTGAAATGGCGTGTGCTTGTTATTGCTAACGAAAGATATGGCACCAACGGATCGTCTATGAATGAAATGCATTGATATTAACAGAATATTGCATTCAAATTTCACATTCATTGCTCGTACCGCTTTCAAGGGAGGATTTCATTTTTCGAAGGCGAATCCTTTAAGCTAAAGCGCTTTTGGTGGCGTTAGCTTATTACGTAGATTATCTGTCAAGCTCCTGCAAGCCCCCCCAACCGAATACATAAATATGTTTCCTTCAACAGATTCAATCAGTTTATCACGTATTCCTTTTTTCTACGTGTGTAACAAATTGTTTCACACATAACTTATCCAGTGTGTGCGGATACGGGGTGTACAGGTGCTTGCGGGAACAGATTGGATCGATAGGCTCTCCACCTCACCAGCACTAGCTTAGGATACGATGTCCTTTTCACCATCAACCCGAAGGCAACGATCGCCCGAAGGCATCAGTGAAGCGGGATAAATTTATTTTTAACTTTGATTAAAATACGGTGAAAGGGCCGGACTGCTGCTTATGTATGGAAATCCGTGGTGGGTTGGCGCACACAGGGAACTAACATTGCAAAGGAAACAAGGAAGAAAAAACAAACCCCGCAAACTCCCACGTAACGCATCTTGACTGCCGAGTAGAGGGATAACACCATGATCCACAGCCAGCGACGGAATGGAGGGACACAAGCTGTAAGTGGACCGGAAAAGGGCCACGTCAGAAAAGCTCCTGTGACAACACGTACACCGTGGCCAGTGGGCGAAAAGTTTCACACGAACCATACACCGCACGATCCCACTGGAAGGCAAAATTTTCACTCTCGTTTATCAAAAGAAGACTTTGGAAAATATGACGCCCTTTGTGTACGCCGGGAAGCAGACACTGCTCGGAGTTAATTATCACCCAACCGTTTCCCGTAATCATTCAGGTAAGAAGTATCACCGCCAGCTTCACCCTTTCTCTACTTCCACACGTCAGCTTTGAGGCTATGAGGTTAGTGTGTGTGCGCGGGGTTCAATTAGTTGACAATTTCTTGGCACCTTCCCGTGCTATATACATTCTTTTTTTTTTAAACCTTGTTTCGAAAAACGCGGAAAAGTGCAAGTCGTGCTAAATCACGCGCGATTCTTTCACCATGTGTGCTTGAAGACCACCACTTCACATGGAAACGGCATCATTCACTTTCTTGCTCATTCGCTACATTCATTTTAAACTGGTATCGGGCAAGTAGTAGGTCGTACTTTTTACACTTACAACACCATCATTCACGTGTATGTTTTGTCCTCCGCATGCCACAAAATAATATAAAACCATTTTATTCAATGTACATAAAAGGTACCTGTTTTGTTCTGTTACGGAAAGTACAGGGTAGTAGACTGACTGTTCATACGTATCATATATTTCTCTTGTGTTACTATAAAATACCAAAATAATATTAAAACTTACAAATTGTTATCAAATCCAAGATGTTTAAGAGCACAGTTTACCAAATTTAATTTGAAATGTTTGGACACACTATTCTAAATAGTAGGCTCCACCTCACTACGTCAAAAGGTGTTTAATCAGAGCTTTTAATAGATTTCCTTAATTTTTGGGTATTTATCATGCCAAAACAAGGTAGAACATTTAAGAAAACATCCGTCACATTTGTTGAAATCTTTATCATATGATTTAATTTAAGTTATCAAAAACTTATCCTATGGGAGTTATGGATACACAATATGTACAAACTTGAATTGATTTAGTTTGGACCATAAAAAAATTATTGAGTTTGGAAACCCTGACTGGTTAGCCTCTCTGTGCCACTGCATTCTGACGCAAGTAAGCCGGTGCATTATTAGGTAAGAATGTAAGGATTATAAATCCAAATCTTTTAAATATTGGTTGAATAACAAATTAGGGTACATAATGAATGTCTGTTTGATTGCAATATCTCATTTCAACACTTATAGCTTAACGAATGATAGGGAAAATTCGCGGAAATCATCCTTTACCTGAAATAAATTCATTCAATCATATTTTAGTTGGTTTATGAGAAGAGTAATCCTTGATTCAAAATACTAAATTTACGAATACAAAGTTTTGCAGTGCTTATAACTTGAAATATTACATGGGAGTTCGCCTAATGTATGTAACAAACCGAGTTGTTCCTATCCGTACATTCCTGTGAGTGTTCTAAACACATAAGAAACCCGAAAAAAGTACTTCAATCATAATGGGCTTCCCCCAAGCTTCAGTGCGGTAAGTAAACATAAGACCACCAAATACTTCCTCCCCCCATTTCATCAAGGCCCTTCCTACAGGAAACAGTTACTCGCTGCGAGGCCAGCCTGTCCCCCGCAGGATGCTGCCTTTATGCTTTTCACTCACACACAAACACACCCACACACGGCCTCGCTAGCGTCCTTGGTGGTCGGCCCGGTGGACCCATTGTCGCCAACCAGTATCCTCTGGTATGGCACCATATATTGTATTGTCCCCGCCAGTCTACACTCCCGCGCCATCAGTGCTGTTCCGCTGTGCCTTATCGACAAAATGTACCACCACATCATCTTCTCAGCACCAGCAACCGAGTGGCTAGCATTGGCCACCGTCGTCACTGTGATGCGCTCTGTCTCTCCGTTTCTTTGGCAGATTCCAGAAAAATATTCCATTCATTTGCCTTCACCATCGCATGGAAGCGGTTGTTCCATCGGCATCATCATCAAAAACCAGCCTACATCGCCTACCAGCAAACATACCACTGGGTTGGTATACGAGAAGGATCCCGCCCACCCGGTATATCCCCAGCCAGCAGCGACCCTCCTCGGTGTCCTGAAAAAAGGAGAAAGTAAAGCTACTCCAATTTGCTTAGCATTTTAACACGACACTCTCCTTTCATCTTTGCATAACCCATCCTTCCGCACTTCATTGGAATCGTTCTATTTTTTTTTTTTTTTTTTACATCATCTTCTCTGCCGGCCCAGGCCATTGTCGGATCGTCCGTTCCTACCACGGAGTCCACGGAAGCTCCCGGTTGATACACAATCATTTGCATTCATCGATCGAATATGTTCCGCGCGCTCCATTTCAGTCGCCTCTGTCACTTGGCCATCACAAATGTAACCGTACGAGGGCCACGGTGTGAAAACGGAACGTACAGCATCCACTCTCTTCCGGCGCGATGGAGGAACAACTGCGAATGCATCGCCATTTTGCTAAACACACTTTTGGGCACGTGCCTTTCATACTTCGATATTTGTTTTCCCTTGATTCATTTACGCAAACACTGGAAGGGAGGATGTTGATGGCGAAGCACCTCTTAAAAAAGCACCTTCGTGTAAAAATATAATTCGTTTTTGATTAAAATTAGCGATCGCTGGCCGTTTCCAACTTAAATCTCTACAATACAACCTACGCTAGGGTAATAAACCGCTAATTTTGTTGACAATAAAGACGCAGAGAGCTACTAATAATAAGCTCATAGGATTTTATATGAAAATATTGCTTTTTAAATGTGTGGAAGAAACAATAGCTTTCATAGCAATGCAAATGATAAATGAAATAAGCAATTGGATAGAAGCTTAACACACCGGTAGAAATGAAGTAGCTTGATTTTTCTTGGCTTAGGGATACAAATAGAAAAGTTGAACAACGATTAAATACCCCTAAAAATGGGCAAAGCTACACCGAAATAAACATTGCTCAACTTTTACCCCACAACTCCGAGTTCCGAGAAGCTGCTTGTACATCTAGCATAAAGATATCCCTATGGCAGAATCCGGCAAAACACATTCCAGTAAAAACCTCAGGTAAAATCATACGGATCCATCAAAGGGGGATTTTTTTATTCGAGTCGGCCGAAGGCTCCATTTTCCGGGGAAGAATCTAGCGAACCCACTGAAAGAGCGAGAGATAAGTGGTTGAAAAAGAGGGAATAACCGGATGATAAGGTTGGTTTTGGCCAGATTTTCATCGATCGAACCGGTGAAGAGCATTAAATATTGACGAACAAATTTTGTTCTGTTATTTGCGACGGTTTGTTGGTGAGACTGTTCTGGAGAAAACGTGCCCCGCGCCCTTCCGCCTTACCATGGGCAATCGCGCACGAACCGGCACTGTGCTCCCCACGTGGTCAGTACAGGGCTGCTCCATCACACAGGCAACCAATAGCGCTGCCAGCTGTTGCTGTTTGTGTTTGTGGTTCGTTCAAGTGAGCGTGCTTATGACAGCTACGCAAGATGCCTGAGGATGTATTTCCCTTGAAATGTTGTTTTGTTCATCCTTAAAAACGATGGTCAGTTATTACCCAGGGAAGTGAAGTTGGGTTGAGGGGTTCTTTGGGGTGCGTCCGTTCCGCACTTACACATCAACGCAATATTTTTCGTAAGGACGTGGGATGCTGCAAAACTATTCATGCGCCGCACGAAGGTCACGTAATTGACTAGAATTTAAGTTTGTTATACTCATATTTGTAGCCCGCGTGCTACAAAACAACAATAAAACATAAGCTACAAAACAGAAACCATTCTGAGAATATGTATAACGGAGTGTGTACATAAATTACATAAATGGGCTATGGACGGAAACGCGTTACATTAACACAATTACTAGCCTGCAGGAAGAATCCCTTTAGGTCGGACGGGTAGGAAAAATCTAATGAGTTTTCCCTTCTGATGAAACGAGATCACCGTGGCCAATCGCGTAGAGATTTCACGTTTAGTTTTTCACTTTCACTCGTTACAGTATCTTTTCACTCTTTGGTCAGATAATTCTCTCTTTTTGTATTCCTCTCACTTTCTCTCTCTCTCCCGTTTTATACCAACCTTGTCTTGCTGATTACTTTCTACTGTAATCATATTTATATCCAACTCAATGTTAATCGACGAACATTTTTAATTAGAATGTACAACAACATTTTATTTCCTGCTGTTTTGTTTTCTTTTAAAGCATGCTGTTGTTACTCTACTGTTGAGTTTACAACATGCTCCAATTATTCGTATGGCAATGATTAAATAAAAATATTTAGAAAAAAACATAAATACACACACACATACATTGCCGCGAAGCTCGTTAAAAACAACATCAAAGAGAAACCGCGAAAATTCGTCAAGACCGCAAAATACGACGCTCCTCGGCCAGGATAACTTGGAGCACTGAACAGTCCTAGCAAACTTTGATTCAAGGGAACCAACGAAGGAGCGAGCAAAGGCACGAGCATCTCAATCGCGCATACAAACGAATCGCTGAAGACGCACCAACGAACGATGCCAATGTGCATTTGAGAATCCTTTTTGGCGCGCAAATTTTCTTATTTTTTTTTTTTTTTACTGATTGATTTTATGATTTGCTAAGGATATTTTAAAAGAAATACATGTCTAATTAATGGGACGTAAAAATGTCCGCGTTGACTAGTTTTGGCACGTAACAATTAATTATGAAGTGTATCATTTATCCACGATCGAGAACAATTTTCCTCCTATGACCCTTCAACACATGCGATTAGCCAGAACACGTATGTTATACGTGTACATAAAGGAAAGAAAAATATTCTTGAACTATGAATTGTAAACGCGCAATAACAACGCCGGTCGAAATTAAAATGTCACTATACAGTGCGATGTTTTGCTGCAAAAACATAAACAATGCGTGAAAGCAGCTGCATGTCGGCTGGTTGGTTGAATTAGAAATGAAACGAATAGTGTCCAATGCCATAGTGGCTCCAGCAAATACTTGTGACGTTTGCGGGTTAAGTGAGTTTACGCTGGAGGATGGATTTTACTACTGCAAGGAATGCGGAACGAAACTGCTCACGCATCGCGAAGTGGTACACGGTTTCGGCGATACGTTGGATGCCGGGCAATCGGTGCTGGAGAAGGCAGATGCGGACAAAAAACAGAGAACTGTAACTAAAATCACCAGCTGGGAGCAGATAAATCACATTTTGTACGGTCTCACAGAACGGCTGATTGAGCTCGGTGCCCCGCGTGAGCTAAAGTCAACGGTTCTACAGATCTGGTGTTCCTATCTTCGGCACACGGAAGTAGCTTTCTTCAGTAAGCGCAATCGATCGCGGCCACGTGTGGGGCTGTATAATCAGAGGAAGTAAGAAATGGTATCTCGTCATGTG